>NC_084616.1:61518080-61723080 GCF_033978795.1 Nerophis ophidion
TGATTTAATAATTACATTTTGATTTTATTTTTTAATTTCTTGTGCGGCCCGGTACCAATCTACCGGTCCGCGGCCCAGTGGTTGGGGACCAATGATATATCGGACAGCACTCTCTCGGGTGAAACAATGGCATTAAAAGCAATCACCAAGATCAATAATAAACTAGATTTTTGGGCAGGATTTTTGGGTTTATCAACAGGTATACACTCAAAGGCCTACTGAAACCCACTACTACCGACCACGCAGTCTGATAGTTTATATATCAATGATAAAATATTAACATTGCAACACATGCCAATACAACCGGTTTAGTTTATCCATCCATCCATCCATCATCTTCCGCTTATCCGAGGTCGGGTCGCGGGGGCAACAGCCTAAGCAGGGAAACCCAGACTTCCCTCTCCCCAGCCACTTCGTCTAGCTCTTCCCGGGGGATCCCGAGGCGTTCCCAGGCCAGCCGGGAGACATAGTCTTCCCAACGTGTCCTAGGTCTTCCCCGTGGCCTCCTACCGGTTGGACGTGCCCTAAACACCTCCCTAGGGAGGCGTTCGGGTGGCATCCTGACCAGATGCCCGAACCACCTCATCTGGCTCCTCTCGATGTGAAGGAGCAGCGGCTTTACTTTGAGTTCCTCCCGGATGGCAGAGCTTCTCACCCTATCTCTAAGGGAGAGCCCCGCCACACGGCGGAGGAAACTCATTTCGGTCGCTTGTACCCGTGATCTTATCCTTTCGGTCATGACCCAAAGCTCATGACCATAGGTGAGGATGGGAACGTAGATCGACCGGTAAATTGAGAGCTTTGCCTTCTGGCTCAGCTCCTTCTTCACCACAACGGACCGGTACAACGTCCGCATTACTGAAGACGCCGCACCGATCCGCCTGTCGATCTCACGATCCACTCTTCCCTCACTCGTGAACAAGACTCCTAGGTACTTGAACTCCTCCACTTGGGGCAGGGTCTCCTCCCCAACCCGGAGATGGCACTCCACCCTTTTCCGGGCGAGAACCATGGACTCGGACTTGGAGGTGCTGATTCTCATTCCGGTCGCTTCACACTCGGCTGCGAAACGATCCAGCGAGAGCTGAAGATCCCGGTCAGATGAAGCCATCAGGACCACATCATCTGCAAAAAGCAGAGACCTGATCCTGCGGTTACCAAACCGGAACCCCTCAACGCCTTGACTGCGCCTAGAAATTCTGTCCATAAAAGTTATGAACAGAATCGGTGACAAAGGACAGCCTTGGCGGAGTCCAACCCTCACTGGAAATGTGTTCGACTTACTGCCGGTAATGCGGACCAAGCTCTGGCACTGATCGTACAGGGAACGGACCGCCACAATAAGACAGTCCGATACCCCATACTCTCTGAGCACTCCCCACAGGACTTCCCGAGGGACACGGTCGAATGCCTTCTCCAAGTCCACAAAGCACATGTAGACTGGTTGGGCAAACTCCCATGCACCCTCAAGAACCCTGCCGAGAGTATAGAGCTGGTCCACAGTTCCACGACCAGGACGAAAACCACACTGTTCCTCCTGAATCCGAGGTTCGACTATCCGACGTAGCCTCCTCTCCAGTACACCTGAATAAACCTTACCGGGAAGGCTGAGGAGTGTGATCCCACGATAGTTGGAACACACCCTCCGGTCCCCCTTCTTAAAGAGAGGAACCACCACCCCGGTCTGCCAATCCAGAGGTACCGCCCCCGATGTCCACGCGATGCTGCAAAGTCTTGTCAACCAAGACAGCCCCACAGCATCCAGAGCCTTAAGGAACTCCGGGCGGATCTCGTCCACCCCTGGGGCCTTGCCACCGAGGAGCTTTTTAACTACCTCAGCGACCTCAGCCCCAGAAATAGGAGAGACCACCACAGATTCCCCAGGCACTGCTTCCTCATAGGAAGATGTGTTGGTGGGATTGAGGAGGTCTTCGAAGTATTCCTTCCACCTATCCACAACATCCGCAGTCGAGGTCAGCAGAACACCATCCGCACCATACACGGTGTTGATAGTGCACTGCTTCCCCTTCCTGAGGCGGCGGACGGTGGTCCAGAATCGCTTCGAAGCCGTCCGGAAGTCGTTTTCCATGGCTTCCCCGAACTCTTCCCATGTCCGAGTTTTTGCCTCCGCGACCGCTGAAGCTGCACACCGCTTGGCCTGTCGGTACCTGTCCACTGCCTCCGGAGTCCTATGAGCCAAAAGGACCCGATAGGACTCCTTCTTCAGCTTGACGGCATCCCTCACCGCTGGTGTCCACCAAGGGGTTTTAGGATTGCCGCCACGACAGGCACCAACTACCTTGCGGCCACAGCTCCGATCTGCCGCCTCGACAATAGAGGTGCGGAACATGGTCCACTCGGACTCAATGTCCAGCACCTCCCTCGTGACATGTTCAAAGTTCTTCCGGAGGTGGGAATTGAAACTTTGTCTGACAGGAGACTCTGCCAGACGTTCCCAGCAGACCCTCACAATGCGTTTGGGCCTCCCAGGTCTGTCCGGCATCCTCCCCCACCATCGCAGCCAACTCATCACCAGGTGGTGATCGGTAGAAAGCTCCGCCCCTCTCTTCACCCGAGTGTCCATAACATGAGGCCGCAAATCCGATGACACAACTACAAAGTCGATCATGGAACTGCGGCCTAGGGTGTCCTGGTGCCAAGTGCACATATGGACACCCTTATGTTTGAACATGGTGTTTGTTATGGACAAACTGTGACGAGCACAAAAGTCCAATAACAAAACACCACTCGGGTTCAGATCCGGGCGGCCATTCTTCCCAATCACGCCTCTCCAGGTTTCACTGTCGTTGCCAACGTGAGCGTTGAAGTCTCCCAGTAGGACAAGGGAATCACCCGGGGGAGCACTTTCCAGTACTCCCTCGAGCGTTCCCAAAAAGGGTGTGTACTCTGAACTGCTGTTTGGTGCATAAGCACAAACAACAGTCAGGATCCGTCCCCCCACCCGAAGGCGGAGGGAGGCTACCCTTTCGTCCACCGGGTTGAACTCCAACGTACAGGCTTTGAGCCGGGGGGAAACAAGAATTGCCACCCCAGCCCGTCGCCTCTCACTGCCGGCAACGCCAGAGTGGAAGAGGGTCCAATCCCTCTCGAGAGAAGTGGTTCCAGAGCCCTTGCTGTGCGTCGAAGTGAGTCCGACTATATCCAGCCGGAATTTCTCGACTTCGCGCACTAGCTCAGGCTCTTTCCCCCCCAGTGACGTGACGTTCCACGTCCCAAGAGCTAGCTTCTGTAGCCGAGGATCGGACCGCCAAGTGCCCTGCCTTCGGCTGTCGCCCAGCTCACATTGCACCCGACCTCTATGGCCCCTGCTATGGGTGGTGAGCCCATTGGAGGGGGGACCCACGTTGCCTCTTCGGGCTGTGCCCCACCTCCGGGCCTGGCTCCAGAGGGGGGCCCCGGTGACCCGCGTCCGGGCGAGGGCAATCTGGGTCCATGATGTTTCTTCTTCATAAAGGTCTTTGAGCTGCTCTTTTTCTGATCCCTCACCTAGAACCTGTTTGCCTTGGGAGACCCTACCAGGGGGCTTTATGCCCCCGGACAACATAGCTCCTAGGATCATTGGGACACGCAAACTCCTCTACCACGATAAGGTTGCAGCTCAGAGAGGAGCGGTTTAGTTTACTAAATTACAATTTTGAATTTCCCTCAGAGTTTCCTGTTGAAAACGTCGCGGAACGATGACGCAACAATGACGCGTGTTTGTGACGTTATTGGTTGGAGGGGACATATTAGCCCAGCACCACTTACGGCTAAAAGTCGTCTCTTTTCATTGCGCAATTACACAGTATTTTGGACATCTGTGTTGCTGAATCTTTTGCAATTTGTTCAATTAGTAATGGAGAAGTCAAAGTAGAAAGATGTAGATGGGAGGCTTTTAGCCTTTAGCCACACAAACACACGGTGTTTCCTTGTTTAAAATTACCGGAGGTGAAGCTTTACTATGGATCAGAGCGGTCAAGCGAACATGGATCACGACTACATGTCAACCGGAGACAGCGTGTTCCTGTTGCCGTGACTTTTCTCAGAGACTCCGGCGTCAAAACACCTGTGGACACACCCCTCTGACTTTAAGGTACTATTTAACTCACTAAAACACTAGCAACACAATAGGCAGATAAGGGATTTCCCAGAATTATCCTAGTAAATGTGTCTAAAAACATCTGAATCGCTCTCACTTGCCCTCGCTTTTTTTTTTTTTTTCTCTAGGCCTTCACTTTAAATTTCGTCATCCACAAATCTTTCATCCTCACTCAAATTAATGGGGAAATTGTCGCTTTCTCGGTCCAAATAGCTCTTGCTGCTGGAGGCTCACATTATAAACAATGTGAGGATGTGAGGAGCCCTATGACCCGTGACGTCACGTACACATTGTCTGCTACTTCCGGTACAGGCAAGGCTTTTTTATTAGCGACCTAAAGTTGCGAACTTTATCGTCGATGTTCTCTACTAAATCCTTTCAGCAAAAATATGGCAATATCGTGAAATTATCAAGTATGACACATAGAATGGACCTGCTATCCCCGTTTAAATAACAAAATCTCATTTCAGTTGGCCTTTAAGACCCTTGCTGGTGCCCTCATACAGTGTCATTTTGACAACGCCTGCACCTCATGGTTCACCAGTATCCCCAAACTACTAAAAACAAAACTGCAAACTTCCCAAAAAAGCTGGTGAGAGTCCTGCTCAACCTCCCACACAGGACTCACCTAACTGAAGCCCACTTTACCAAATTAGGATGACTTTGAGTTGAGGAAAGAGTAAACGAAATTGCAATGTGGCAAATGGTAAATGGCTTGTACTTGTATAGCGCTTTTCTACCCCTTTTCAAGGAGCCCAAAGCGCTTTGTCAGTATTTCCACATTCGCCCATTTACACACACATTCACACACTGACGGCGGGAGCTGCCATGCAAGGCGCTCACCGGGACTCATCAGGAGCAAGGGTGAAGTGTCTTGCCCAAGGACACAACGGACATGACGACGATGTTAAAAGGTGGGAATTAAACCAATACCCCCAGATTGCTGGCACAGCCACTCTACCAACTTCGCCACGCCATCCCTGTGCCTGGTATTCAAAATACTCAGAGAAACTGTCCCCAAGTACCTGTCAAACTATTTCACCAGAGTAAGTGATGCTAACAGGTACTACACAAGAGGGAGTTCCTCAGACCTCGTTCCTCCCAAATGCAAAACTCTCATGGGAAAAAACGCATTCTACTATTTTGCCACCACAAAGTGGAATGCACTACCAACAGACCCTAAAATTCGAACTTCCCTACTAAATTTTAAAACTGGCATAAAATCATGGCTCAGATCAACCTCAACCTGATCTGAACCAAAATTGATCCCCAGCAACTATTCAAAGCATCGAACACGTTTATATGTGGTTATAGTGTATATATATTTTCTCATTCTGTTTTGCACACTCTTGGAGTCAACATGTGCATAGTCATGTACATAGTGTCATGTACATAGTGTATATAACACCACCCCCCCAATTTTTTCGTATATATTGTTTTTCAAATCACCTGACAGGTATGCTGTGCATATGTACATAACTTATCCATTTTTTTAACGTAATTTTTTTATATACCACAATGGAAACAAGCCTTTTGCGTTTTGTGCCACCCATTTTTACTTTTTTAAAGCATTACATGGATTCAATTATTTAAGATGTCAATAAACTTCTCAACCATACAATCAATCAATCACGTCAAAAAAAAGAAAAGTGTGAATTTTGTATTTGATGTCTTCCCTGTAACAATCTAAAAGTCATCTACATCAAAAACATTTGGGCAGAACCATCAAAACCAAGGCTTTGGGGGACGTTGCTCGGATGTCTGTGGGCAAGACACTCCCAGTGCTACCCACAGTGGTATAAATGTATCTTAAATGTAGATAAGGGTTTTCCCAAAGGGGCAGGACGGTGCTGGTGCCTCACAATAAATAGGTCCTTGGTTCGATCTTTCTGTGTGGAGTTTGCGTGTTCTCCCTGCGACTGCGTGGGATCCCTCCGGGTACTCCGGCTTCCTCCCACCTCCAAAGACATGCACCTGGGGATAGGTTGATTGGCAACACTAAATTGGCCCTAGTGTGTGAATGTGAGTGTGAATGCTGTCTGTATCTGTGTTGGCCCTGCGATGAGGTGGCGACTAGTCCAGGGTGTACCCCGCCTTCCGCACAAATGCAGCTGAGATAGGCTCCAGCTGCCCCTGTGACCACGAGAGGGCCAAGTGGTAGAATATGGATGGATGGCTATGAGTCAATAGAAAAAAGTGCTACCTAAATATAATTTACTTGTCTTTACATTTTTTGTCCTATTTTGTGTGTGCAGTGTTTATTGGGAGTAAATGTAGAGTAATGTCAGAAGTCAACCTAGCAACATGTGTGACACGCAATCAAACCTGGGGACTTCTATCAAAAGACAATTTCCATTAATTTAATCCGTAAAATTCCTAATATTGTAAAGCATGGAAGTGAAATGTCCAACAAAGAGTAATCTAGAATATTAGTTTCCTGGAAACTCCCAAAAGTAGTTGGTGGCCCACCATATTTCCCTGTAATACATCTTCTTAGAATAGAAATCAAATAATTATATTTCAGCATTAATCAGAGATAAGAGTGAGAAAGTGATGATCATGGAGTGCAGCCAAGAGAGCATGAGGCAGAGGTTAGAAAACACAACCTCGCTTTTAATCTCCTTAGTCTCGCTCTCCCTTTATAGACCCCCAATCCATCCTACCCCCTCCCTCTCTCTCTCTCTCTCTCTCTGTCTCTCGCTCTCTCTCTCCCTCGCTCTCTCAACGTGCAGCACAATGTTATTGAGGACGAAGACAAGCAGGGAATTGGCTAAATAAACCGTAATCATGTTCTTGTTATATCACTACCACATCTGGCCCTGGGGTGACCTCGGGGGAGGGGCGGGGGAGGGGCTGGTGGGGGGTCTGTGGGGTCAGTTGTCCCCGTTGGTAGAACAATGCAAGATGTTGATGTGGCAACTTGGACCGGTGTGCACCATGGACCCCAAGCTTTAGGGGAGTCAGGAAGTTTTGAAGGTCTCAGTGGCAAATGAGGTAAGTCACTTCCATCCTTTCACATGGAAGCGAGTGCAACACTTTGCGTGAGCGTGTGATTGAGCACAGCATGCTTGTTCCCAAGCAGCTGATGGTGTTTGAATGTCATACCTGAATACTTTGAACACCAGAAAAACTTAAAACAAAGCAAACAACCACCAGAGGCCTTCTGATACGCAACCTTAACAATTGCTGTACGTTCTTTTATGTTTCCTAGCGGTTCCGAGTATTATAAATGAGCTCTCTACATAATTTCTTTCAATGCATGTTGAGTTTATCCCTCATACAGCACTGACTTGGACATTTGAAATGTAAAAAAAACATGCATGACTGTAATGTATGACCTTTTTTTTTAACATTTATGACAGTTCAATTTGTTATTACTTAACATTTTTAAAAATTGCTACTCTCAATAACATTGACAACCATTATTATTTTTACTTCATTGTAATATTCTTTTCTTTCATTGATGTCGAGAACAGTGGTTCTCAAATGGAGGTACGCGTACCCCTGGGGGTACTTGAAGGTATGCAAAGGGTTATGCGAGAATATTCTAAAAATAGCAACAATTCAAAAATCCTTTATTAATATATTTATTGAATAATACTTCAACAAAATATGAATGTAAGTTCATAAACTGTGAAAAGAAATGCAACAATGCAACATTCAGTGTTGACAGCTAGATTTTTTGTGGACATGTTCCATAAATATTGATGTTAAAGATTTGTTTTTTTTGTGAGAAATGTTTAGAATTAAGTTGATGAATCCAGATGGATCTCGATTACAATCCCCAAAGAGGGCACTTTAAGTTGATGATTACTTCTATGTGTAGAAATCTTTATTTTATGATTGAACCACTTGTTTATTTTTCAACACATTTTTAGTTATTTGTATATATTTTTTTCCAAATAGTTCAAGAAAGACCAATACAAATGAGCAATATTTTGCACTGTTGTATAATTTAATAAATCAGAAACTGATGACACAGTGCTGTATTTTACTTCTTTATCTCTTTTTTTCAACCAGAAATGCTTTGCTCTGATTAAGGGGTACTTGAATTAAAAAAATCACTGAAAAAAGGTTGAAAACCACTGGTCTAGAACATCTCGAATCTACTTCCTTTTAGCATAATGCGCAGAGTCCTTCTTTGTTTAGTTTTTTTTTGTATTTGTTTTTTTGAAGGACAATGTGCAGTTACATTAAAGAAGATGGCTGCACCAGATTCAGCACCATGCTAATTTCCACCTGTAGTCCTTTTATGGTGCATCTAACATCCCCAGTAAAATTACACAGGATTGAAAATGCACAACAATATTAAAATTACATAATGATAAACAATTTAAAATACAAGTACAATACATAGAGGGTATGTGAGTTAGAAATCAGTGGGTGGTCAAGTTACAGTAATTTAGCAGCTTCGTTTAAAGTGCAGAAGTATATAAAGTGCAGCAGTTTTTATCAAAGTCCACATCAGATGATACCAATAAGGGTGTCATTCAATAGCTAAATACCTTATTGATTTCAAACTAGGATTCTCCAAAAGGTTACCTTGAATAAGTTCATCTAAACGTCTAATCAGAAAATACAAGACCCAGCATATTCAATGGTAAATTACTGTCGCTCACTGCATTGTTAATTATCTTCTTGCATTACCATAAACCCTATAAAAAGCAGGCTACATGTAGGAATATAACAGACGGCCAGGTTATAGAGAATGCCTTTATTGTGACATTTTAAGAGCATTCTTATATCTGCCCAGGAAGATGTACACATTGTTACATTGGAGGCCAATAACTAACCCAATTAGATACTGTACAACGGTGTGGTTTGATGTACTCACATGGACTTCTGCTATTCCTCTAATTCTGACACTATTATCATATTTAAGTCATTTTCCTTCAGCAAGTAAAATCTTTACCAACACCAAATCAAAAGTAACTGTTTCAAGAGCCAAAAATGAAAATACATGTTTTAAAGCTCCTAAGGTCAAAAGTCAAGCAATACATTTCAAGTTAGCTTTGAGTGTCAACTTACTGCATCTACATTTTCAAGTCCCTCATGTGTTGTTGTTGTTGTTGATGAAAATAATCTGCTTTACCAACAGGCAACAGATGCAAAAACTAACCAGAAAGATAAAAATGAGTACATTGGTAAGATGCGAGCATTAATGATCCTATCGTTACTTTTGAATTGAACATGTTTGAAAGTTATACATGTATAAATTATCAAAACAGCACAAATACAGAAATACATAAACATTGGTTATTAGTTATCAACCATCATATTTGTTATTCATTTCATTGTTTTGGTATATTGGTGTGTGTGTGTGCAAGTGTGTTAGTGCGTTATATGTTTGTGTGGCACCTGGGATTAGTATAATAGTCAGTCCAGATGGCTGTAGTTTCGCTGTCTGACACACAAAAAAAGGACTTCTGGAAAATAATGTAACATTTCTGTAAATGAGACGTGCTTAATCTTCTATGGAGGGGGAGGTGGAGTGGTTGGAGGGAGGGATTGTGTTTTTCATAGTTAAGGATGTGGGTTAAAATAAGATTGGCTGGGGAGCAAATCTCTCTCTAAATAGAGAGACATTAGGCCTTTTTCCACCAAAAGTTCTGAAATTTAAAGTTCCTCTAACCTTTAACCTGGATGAGTGGTACAGTATAGTTCTACACTGATACACCATGTAAATAAACAGTCAATATTAGGTCATACTGTAACTGTTGCACTTAATTGTACCGTATTTTCGGACCATAGGGCGCACCGAACGATAAGGCGCATTGCAGATGAGCGGGTCTATTCTGGTCCATTTTTATACAAAAGGCGCACCGGATTATAAGGCGCATTAAAGGGGTCAAAAATGTGTTTTTTTTTCTACATTTAAAACACTATCTTGTGGTCTAAGTAACATGTAATGGTGGTTATTTGGTCAAAATGTTGCATAGATTATATTTTACAGACCATCTTCAAGTCGTTTCAAGATGTGCCGTTTTGCTTATTTACGTGGCTCACCTTTGGTAGCGTCTTTTCTCCGCATTCTTTGTTGTAGCGGTGTATTGTGCAAAGAGAGGAGTGGAAGAAGTGTAAAAAAATATAGCTAACTATTTTAACGACATTCAGACTTTACTTAAATCAATAACAGAGCAGCTGTGAAGACTTGGTGGCATAGCGATGCCGGGTTCGTTTTTCCGAGGATGCGTCGGCATGAAACACAGCGTAAGGTAAGATACAAGATTTATTCAAAGGGGAACATTATCACAATTTCAAAAGAGTTAAAAACAATAAAAATCAGTTTCCAGTGGCTTGTTGTATTTTTTGAAGTTTTTTTCAAAATTTTACCTGTCCCGGAATATCCCTAAAAAAACCTTTAAAGTGCCTTATTTTCGCTCTCTCGAAGCCACTGTTCATTTTCCTGTGACGTCACACAGTGCTGCCAAACAATGGCGAATAGCACAGCAAGATATAGCGACATTAGCTCGGATTCAGACTCGGATTTCAGCGGCTTAAGCGATTCAACAGATTATGCATGTTTCGAAACGAATGGTTGGAGTATCAAAGTATTGAAGAAGAAACTTAAGATATTGAGCGAGTAGCTATTGACGTTATTCATAGCCATAGCATGGCCAAATAGCTGCGTTAGCATCGCCGGTAAAATGTGCGGACCAAACGATCAGGACTTTCGCATCTTGTGACACTGGAGCAACTTAAATCCTTCGATTGGTAAGTGTTTTTTTGCATTAAATGTGAGTGGAAGGAAACGTAATATAGTTGCAAATGCATCTGCAGGTTATCCATACATCTCTGTGCCATGTCTGCTTTAGCACCGCCGGTAAATAGCATGTTAGCATTGATTAGCATAGCATGTTAGCATCGATTAGCTGGCAGTCACGCCGCAACCAAATATGTCTGATTAGCAGATAAGTCAACAACATCAACAAAACTCACCTTTGTGATTTCGTTGACTTTATCGTTGCAAATGCATCTGCAGGTTATCCATACATCTCTGTGCCATGTCTGTCATCGCCGGTGAAATGTACAGACACTCCGGCACATTCAATGGGGGTCCGGCGGCAGATTTCTTGCCACTTTCGCATCTTCGGTGCAACTTGAATCCCTCCCTGTTAGTGTTGTTACACCCTCCGACAACACACCGACGAGGCATGTTGTCTCCAAGGTTCCAAAAAATAGTCGAAAAAACGGAAAATAACAGAGCTGAGACCCGGTGTTTGCAATGTGTTGAAAATGAAAATGGCGGCTGTATTACCTCGGTGACGTCACGTTCTGACGTCATCGCCAAAAGAGCCCTAAACAGAAAGGCGTTTAATTCGCCGAAATTCACCCATTTAGAGTTCGGAAATCAGTTAAAAAAAATATATGGTCTTTTTTCTGCACCATCAAAGTATATATTGACGCTTACATAGGTCTGGTGATAATGTTCTCCTTTAACAAAAGGAGAAAGGAACAAAAATACTGGAGCTAAGCAGAAAAGACAAACAAAGGAAGCTAGCGTGAGAGCTACAGAAAACGAACATAATCAATTAAAACTTGGCACAAAGGCACACAAAGGGAAAAAAAAACCATTAGCATGAGAGCTAGAAAAGGACAAAGGCGTAGCGTATAAGCTAGCGAGAATAAACATACCAAGAGAGTCTTCAATTGTTGCGTGTGAGCAAATTAGAGTCCAACAATGAGTGAACAGAAAAGGCTGGCTTATAAAGGATGGTGATTAGTGGAACAGGTGTGCGTCTTGAAACCACGGCAGGTGAAAATAATGCGTTGCTATGGAAACTGACTAAAAACAGGAACTAAGGCGTCAAATTACCAAAAAGTGATACCACATAGATCGATCTGAGCAGCGGATCCCAACAGCAGCATCTACTTATCCGTGGCTCACTAGTGCAACAACACATCTATACGTACGTCTTATGTGTGACTGCCATCTACTGGTTAGACTTATTATTACACCATGTACCAAAAAAATAGCTTCGAGGTCGGTAAGCACAACCAGAATTATTCCGTACATTAGGCGCGCCGGGTTATAAGACCGATTATTGAGAAAATGAAAGGATTCTAAGTGCGCCTTACGGTCCGAAAAATACAATGAGTAAAATAAATACAAAGCAAAATTCTCAGCATTCACACAACGATATGATTTAAAAACAAGGTGTTCCTGATTTTACATGAAAAGTCAGGCTTTTGTCCAAAGTGTCCAAGAATCAGAAAGTCCTTCCCATGGTAAAAGAAGAATCAATGAGGGTCAGTTGATTTCTTATGGTCCATTTTAGCTGTAAAAAAAAAAAGCAATATATAAATAATAAATGTCAAGGTTTGGTTCACGGCGACAACATGAGTTCATCAGATTTAGCGTTAGCAAGTTAGCATTAGCATGCTTTTCACACGGGTTGAGACTAATAACAACACAAATGGTGTGTCACTGAGTACAGCAGGTCACAAAGTAATTAGTGAATATTTACTTTATAATGCTCTGTAAATATGTTTGAAGGAGTCAGTCCACTTCTTGTAGCTTTTCGAAATGAAGTTTGTAAAATTATTTAACAGCATGAAACCGCATTGTAATTTAAAGACTACAACTGAGTAAACACTACAAGATAGTTCCACTAATCCGCGTTCTTCAGCACACAGATGCCCCACAAAAGTTACTGCAAGTCATAAGTTCCTTTCGTACATTTTTCTCCCTGTTGTCAAGTATGTTGTAAGAAAAATACACAAAAAATAAAGAAGTTGTCTCCCTGCATACTGTAATTGTGGCTGAACTATCAGTTTTAAAAGTTTGAGAAACACCCCAACTGTGTTAAACCTATCAGCATTTGACAGCACAGCCCTCCCCCTCTAAAGTTCCTGCAGGAACTTTTCAAAGTACCACCTAGCTACTTGGAACTGCATTAGCTCTACGGAACATTATTTCATACTTGCCAACCTTGAAACCTCCAATTTCGGGAGGTGGGGGTTGGGAGGCATGGTCGTGGGTGCGGTGGTGGGCGTGGTTAAGAGGGGAGGAGTATATTTACAGCTGTTGTGTGCGCAGTTGTGCACTGCACTTTCTAAAAGGCGTCGTTATTGTCACATAAGCATGATGGATTGAAACTTTTATTAGTAGATTGCACGGTACAGCACATTTTCCATACAATTGACCACTAAATGGTAACACCGCAATAAGTTTTTCAACTTGTTTAAGTCTGGGTCCACGTTAATCAATTTATGGTACAAATATATACTATCAGCATAATACTGTCATCACACAAGTTAATCATCATCGTATATACATTGAATTATTTACAATCCAGGGGATGGGATGAGGAGCTTTGGTTGATATCAGTAATTCAGTCATAAACAATTGCCTCATTAGAGAAATGGAAATTGAAACAGTGTAGGTGTGACTTAGTAGGATATGTACAGCGAGCAGTAAACATAGTGAGTTCAGATAGCATAAGAACAAGTATATACATTAGAAATACATTCGATTATTTACATTTGGTTATTTAGAATCCGGGGAGATGGGATGTGAATGGAGGAGGATTAGTAAAGGGTTGAAGTTGCCTGGAGGTGTTGTGGTGCATGTATAGTAGATGGCAGTATTGTTATGTTTAAGAGTGTCACATGCTGTTTACGGCAGACGAACTGCCTTACGGTAGACGTAAACGTGACTACTGTTGTTGTGTGTTTTTACTGCACTGGGAGGACGTTAATGAAACTGCCTAACAATAAACCCACATAAGAAAACAAGAACTCGCCCTCGATCATTCTACAGTCATAATCTCATTGGGCAGACACACTCTTTATCATGTGGGAAAGCGGACGTGAAAACAGGCTGTCTTCACTCAGGTCCGCATGAAGCTGGAGGGGGCGTTCATTGGGCAGACACACTCTTTATAATGTGGGAAAGCGGATGTGAAAACAGGCTGTCTTCACTCAGGTCCACATGGAGCTGGAGGGGGCGTGGCTTCCAGCTACGCCTGAATTTCGGGAGATTTTCGGGGGGAAAATTTGTCCCGGGAGGTTTTCGGGAGAGGCGCTGAATTTCGGGAGTCTCCCGGAAAATCCGAGAGGGTTGGCGAGTATGCATTGTTTACCCATGTTTTGGTGAAAACGCAGGGGGGCATTTCATTTACCAGGGGAAATGGGAAAGTTCCTTTAAGAGTTCCTGCGCTGGAAACGGGCTTTGTATAAGCTATCCCCTTGTGAGAAGAATTTATTCACTCTGTCTGCATTTAAAAAACTGCGCAAGAAGTAATCCGTGCAAATGGTTCATTGTTAATTATGTGTTAATTTGAACTACTATTATATATGAAATATTGCTGGGACATTCAAATTTGCCACACTAGGGTGGATGTGAGCATTATCTATTTGAACGATACTGAATATCTAATATTGTGTTGTTTAGGTCACATGGTATTGAGTAAATAGCACTTCTTGAGCTGATAGAACAGTTTTTACAGGAAGTTTGTATTTTACTTGGACTATTATGGCAAAAATAATAATCACGATTATTTAGATGGATATTGTAATAATGGTTAGAACACGATTATGTATTCAATAGCAAACATGAGTATTTATTACACCACCAAAGCTCAACTTTAAATAAAGTTTTTTAAAAAAGGAATACAAATTAGTAACGGATAAACCACATTCAGTAAAATAACAACAGTAATAAAACAATAGCAATATAGAAAACAATAACATTTAACAGCCCTTTTTTTAATACATTTTTTTAATCTTTTACACTTATTTTATAATCATAGAGTGTGTGCTTTTTGTGTCAAATAAAATATAATCAAATGTTTTTTTAATTACAGTAAACGCAAAAATCCTCACATTTATTGGTGTACTATACATCTTTGGACACTTTTGACCAGAATTCTTGGTCAAAGCATCATTGTTGTGTAAAAGTATCAATGAGTGTAAGGTACTTTTTTGGAAACCTTTATTTTGTTAGTGCATTCAGACCAAATGTGGCACATTGCGCTATTATTGTGAAGTGTGAAAGTGTGCTGTGCTGTTTTCAGCTTGACTAGTAGAGACAACATGAGGCTGTAAAAAAAGAGAGGGACCCTCTCAAGTTGCAACTGATGTTTGTACATTAATGTTACATCAATGATGTCGTTCACAACAACACAAGCAGATGAGATGTATTGTGGGTGTACGGACTGTTCTCGCCAGCTTTGGCTTCAAAGTTGAGTATTTGTACCAAAGTGGCCATCTCAACATTGTTAAGTTCAGGACATGTTTCAGGGATGAATGGGCAGTTAATTTGAACATTATTTTCCGACACAAATGTACTTTATCTCACATTTATGTCGATTTTCCTGATATTCTGCATTTGACAGCGGAATCCGTTTTATAGACCAATTATGTGACTTTGTCCGTGGTTACGTATAGGCGGAAATCATATGTTCTACTGGTTTTGTTGACTTTAGCTATTATTAATTATCAATTAAGCATACTTGTGCTGTGTCACATAATAAGCAGCAACCATGATGAGATCGTAGACCTGATCTTTGTTCCACTCATTCACTCCTCATCGTAACTAACTAACTAAGTAAAACTATGGCTGCTGATGTGTCATCCATGTTGCTTCTACTTGATATTAGCGCTGCTTTCGGTAACGTAGATCCTAACATTTTATTACAACGTATCAAAACACGTATTGGTATGTCAGACTTAGCCTCGTCTTGGTTTAACTCTTATCTTACTGACAGGATACAGTGCGTCCTCCATAACAATGTGACCTCGGAGTATGTTGAAGTAACGTAAAAAGTTCCACAGGGTTCAGTTCTTGGCCCTGCACTCTTCAGCATATACATGCTGCCGCTAGGTGACATCACACTGTTATGCTGATGACACCCAACTCTACATGCCCCTAAAGCTGACCAACACTCCGGATTGTAGTCAGCTGGAGGCGTGTCTTAATGAAATTAAACAATGGATGTCCAGCAACTTTTAGCATCTTAACGCTAACAAAACGGAAATGCTGATTATCGGTCCTGCTAGACCTATTTGATAATACCACCTTAACATTTGACAACAAAACAATTACACAGAGCGACTCGGTAAAGAATCTGGGTACTATCTTCGACCCAACCCTCTCATTTGAGTCACACATTAAGAGTGTTACTAAAACAGCCTTCTTTCATCTCTGTAATACCGCTAAAATCTGTCTCAATTTGTCCACCACCAACTTTGAAATCATTATTAATGCTGTAACTTAATTTTTTTCGGGTCTCCCTATGTCTAGCAATGAAATATTACAGTTGGTACAAAATGCGGCTGCTAAACTTTAGACAAGAACAAGAATGTGTGATCATATTACTCATATATCTGCTCACCTGCACTGGCTTCCTGTGCACTTAAGATGTGACTTTAAGGTTTTACTATTTACGTATAAAATACTTAATGGTCTAGCTCCAGCCTATCTTGCTGATTGTATTGTACCATTAATCCTACCAGAAATCTGTGTTCAAAGAACTACGGCTTATTAGTGATTCTCAGAAAACAATATAAGTCTGATGGCTTTAGAGCGTTTTCTATTCAGGCTCCAGTACTCTGGAAGGCTCTACCGGTAACAGTTAGAGATGATACCTTGGAAGCATGTATGTCCCATCTTAAAACTCACTTGTATACTTTAGCCTTTAAATAGACCCCTTTTTAAACCAGCTGTTCTGCTGTATCTTTTTTCTGCTCTGCACCCCTAACCTGCGTGGACAAGTTATCAGGTAACCACAGATCAGCCTCCACTGATGAGTCGCTCTGTCCAAAATCAGGACCCAGTATGGACCACTCCTCTGTGCATCAGTTGGGGATTTCCCTGCGCTGCTGACTTGTCTCCATTCAAGATGATCCCCTGTGGGCCCCGCTATAGACTGGACTCTCACATTGTTAACTGTATCCACTCGGCATCCATTGCACTAGTCACTCAGGGGTCCCCACAACTGCGGTCCCTTCCAAGCTCTCTCGTTGTTCCTATTGGGTTGAGTTTTTTCTTGCCCTGATGTGGGATTTGAGCCGAGGATGTTGTTGTGGCTTGTGCATCCCTTTTAGACATTTGTGTTTAAGGGCTGTATAAGCCCTTAAACACAAATGTGTTGTCTAGGCGCAGTCAGAGCATTGAGGGGATCCGGTTTGGTGGCTGCAGGATTAGGTCTCTGCTTTTTGCAGATGATGTGGTCCTGATGGCTTCATCTGGCCAGGATCACCAACTCTCACTGGACCGATTTGCAGCCAAGTGTGAAGCGACTGGGATGGGAATAAGCACCTCCAAGTCTGAGTCCATGGTTCTCCCCTGGAAAAAAGTTGGAGTGCCATCTCCGGGTTGGGGAGGAGACCCTGCCCCAAGTGGAGGAGTTAAAGTACCTAGGAGTCTTGTTAACGAGTGAGGGAAGAGTGGATCGTGAGATCGACAGGCGGATCGGTGCGGCGTCTTCAGTAATGCGGACGCTGTATCGATCCGTTGTGGTGAAGAAGGAGCTGAGCCAAAAGGCAAAGCTTTCAATTCACCGGTCGATCTACGTTCCCATCCTCACCTATGGTCATGAGATTTGGGTTATGAACGAAAGGACAAGATCACGGGTACAAGCGGGCGAAATGAGTTTCCTCTGCCAGCTGGCGGGGCTCTCCCTTAGAGATAGGGTGAGAAGCTCCGGGAGGAGCTCAAAGTAAAGCCACTGCTCCTCCACATTGAGAGGAGCCAGATGAGGTGGTTCGGGCATCTCATCAGGATGGCACCCGAACGCCTCCCTAGGGAGGTGTTTAGGGCACATCCGACCGGTAGTAGGGCACGGGGAAGACCCAGGACACTTTTGGAAGACTATGTCTCCCGGCTGGCCTGGGTACACCTCAGGATGGCCTGGGTACACCTCAGGATCCCCCGGGAAGAGTTGGACGAAGTGGCTGGGGAGAGGAAAGTCTGGGCTTCCCTGCTTAGGCTGCTGCCCCCGCGACCCGACCTCGGGTAGGCGGAAAAAGATGGATGGAATGAATGGGCTGTATAAGCAAACTTTGATTGCTTGATTGATTATTGATCGATTTCACCACCACAAGCTCCGGAATTTGTATGCACGTTGTGCGGCCCATAAGTTGTTTATTTTATTTTTGATTATTTTTATATTTTCATGATTGTGAGAAGCCATAATCGTAATCAAAATCAAAACATCATTAATTGTGCAGCCCCAGTGTCGCAGTCTGTGTTAGTACATGAGTGTGTGGATCTTTCAGTTGTCAAAAGGCCAAAGACGGATTTTGTCCCCAGCTGTTGTGCACAGGAACTTGGCCTGAAGCCTGCTGACATACCCCTGTCAGCTTGCATCTTGTAAATGCCTTGCGGAGGAGACTGCACATTAACGACACATCTGTGCCAGACATATGGATAAAAGAGGCATTTAATTGAATTTGCTCTGATGTTGCTCCCTTGAAATATTGATAGGTGCTATGCTAAGTGGACAGGCCACTGTTAAATACATAGCGATTGTTAAGTATCAAAAATGTTGCGATCGCTGCTCGGATCTTCACATATTGTTGCTTTGTTCCGTTTTTAGATCACTTTCGGTTGTTTTGACCTCCTTACTTCCTGTTTAGTCTGTCACCATAGTTTCATATTGTTTCCACCTGCTACTCTCGGTTCCCGCACACCTGTTTTACTCATCACCTCCCTTATTTAAGTTTGCCCCTTTTGTTAGTTCTGCCTGGGATCCTAATTTGCTTATACTCAACTAGTGACGACTGCTATTGATTATTACTACTTGCCAGCTTTCATGCTACGCTATTCCTTTTTCCTAGCTCTCATACTAATTGTGTTGTTTTACCTTTTTGTGCCTTTGTGCCAAGTTTAGTTTTGTTTGTTCATATTCCTAGCTTCCATGCTAGCGCCATTTGTTTGCCTTTTTCTATTAGCACCAGTATTTTTGTTCTAGCCTGTTTTGAGTTTAATAAATATTAAAATCTTACCTTGCACTGTGTTTTTGCCCGACGCATCCTTGGGAGAACGAACCCGGCATCCCTATGCCACACAGTCTTCACAAAAAACCTACATAAATCATATTTGCATTTACATGCATGTAAAATAGTATTGGTATTGTAATGGTTATGGGAATACTTTATTTCAAACATGCATACAGTTACAGTACATAATGGTGCATCACATATTTCCGGTTTCTGAGAAAAAATGTCCGAAAAAATAAAATAAAAAGCAAGGTTTATTTACCCCTTCTCCATTTCATAGCATTTTGTTACACATTTTTTGGTTCACTTCCTGTGCCCAATATGCCACACAAACAATAAAAACAGTTCTCATTAATAAATAGTTAATATAAGTTGTAAATCATATGAGATTATTATGAATATTTAATTTTAAATAAATGTTGCGGGTTGGCTCCAAAAATATTCAAATATGCAAGCAATGATGGCTCAGTCGCAGATTTCTTCTTGGTGATGTTGATTGCAATAAATCAAAGACAGCAATGCACCGGCTGCCAAAAAATATTCAGTGCTAAAATTAAAAACAATGAAAAATAAATAACAAAAAATAAGTATTTACAAAATGCAGGAATTAAAAAAACAAATAGAGCTCAAAAATCACCAATCACTGTTAGCGATACTCCAGCTCTCCACAAGCAACAGGCTTACTCACTGCCCCCTAGACTAAATGAGCAGTCCCTCTTGGTTATACTTGTATAGTGCTTTTCTACCTTCAAGGCACTCATAGCTCTTTGACACTATTTCCACATCCACCCATTGATGGCCATGCAAGGCCCTAACCACGACCCATCAGGAACAAGGGTGAAGTTAGTGTCTTGCTCAAGGACACTAAGCTTGTGACTAGGATGTCAGAAGCCGGGGATCAAACCAGGAACCCCTCAGGTTGCTGGCACAGCCGCTCTACCAACCGAGCCACCCCCTACCAGCGACACTGTGATTATTATTCATGCATTTGTTACATTTCGTCTCGATTGCTGCAACGTATTATTTTCGGGTCTCCCTATATCTGGCATTAAAAGATTACAGTTGGTACAAAATGCGTCTGCTAGACTTTTGACAAATGGTAAATGGGTTGTACTTGTATAGCGCTTTTCTACCCCTTTTTAAGGAGCCCAAAGCGCTTTGACGATATTTGCACATTCGGCCATTCACACACACATTCACACACTGACAGCGGGAGTTGCCGTGCAAGGCGCTCACCAGGACCCATCAGGAGCAAGGGTGAAGTGTCTTGCCCAAGGACACAACAGACGTGACTAGGATGGTAGAAGGTGGGGATTGAACCAGTAACCCTAATATTACTGGCAAAGCCGCTCTACCAACTTCGCCACGCCGTCCCCAAGAACAAGAAAGTTTGATCATATTACGCCTATACTGGCTCTCCTGTGCACATAAGATGTGACTTTACGGTTTTACTATTTAGTTATAAAATACTACATGGTCTAGCTCAGGGGTGCCCACTACGTCGATCGCGATCTACCGGTCGATCTCGGAGGGTGTGTCAGTCGATCTCAAGCCAGGCATTAAAAAATAGACATAAAAATGAGCAATCATCAATCATACCAAGACTTCACTTCCGTCAGTTGTTTGACATTCTCGGCACCCGAGGATCTTGTGAGATGACGCTGGCTGCTGCGAGCTCATATTTAAGAAAAAAATCACTAACAGGGCGGACGCAGAGAAACACATTTTATTTCTAGAGACTCCGTACCTACTGTCAAAACTCTAAAGACCGACTGCACAGTTCCTGTCTTCACCATAAAAGACCTGTTTCATCCTGCCTGTGCTAACAAAATAAGAGTCTCAGAAAGCTAGCGTGCACAAGCTAGCAAGCTACGGAGTTTGATGCCAATGTATTTCTCCCCCGCCCTCAGCGACCGCTTTCTCACTTGCTTGCCCACCCGCACAGTCACTGACGTCACTCACCTGCTGCCAGACATTAAAGGGCCACACACATATGCTACTCTCATAACAACGTGTTTAAAAACGAGTATGCAAGTTGGACAAATGAGATGCCAAATCCAACCACTTTCATGTGGTATTGGACAGAAAGGAGGACTTTTTTTTTCCTCCATTTGAAAATGCGGACGTTATCAGCACCACTGTCTAATTCCAATCAATGCAAGTCATCAGAATCAAATACACCAACTTATATTCTTTTCTTCATGAAAGAAAGGAATCTATGTGTGTTAAACATGCTTGTATTATCATTAAACACCATTAACTTGTTAACAAAAATGTCTCTTTCATAAATAAATAAATATAAATTATAAATAGGAATGAGGTAGATCTCCTAGACTTGGTCAATTGAAAAGTAGCTCGCCTGCAGAAAAAGTGTGAGTGCCCCTGGTCTAGCTCCATCCTATCTTGCTGATTGTATTGTACCATTTGTCCCGGCAAGAAATCTGTGCTCAAAGAACTCTGACTTATTAGTGATTCCCAGAGCCCAAAAAAGTCTGCTGCCTATAGACCTCCAGTACTCTGGAATGCTCTACCGCTAACAGTTAGAGATGCTACCTTAGTAGAATTTTCATTGATTGAAACTTTTATTAGTAGATTGCACAGTACAGTACATATTCCGTACAAGTGACCACTAAATGGTAACACCTAAATAAGTATTTTAACTTGTTTAAGTCGGGGTCCACGTTAATCAATTCATGGTAGGAGCATTTAAGTCCCATCTTAAAACTCATTCATACACCCTAGACCAGGGGTCGGGAACTTTTTTGGCTGAGAGAGCCATGAAAGCCAAATATTTAAAAATGCACTTCCGTGAGAGCCATACAATATTTTTTAACACTGAATACAACTAAATGCAAGCATTTTTAAGTAAGATCAACATTTTACGAGTATATTAAGCCTCTACTGTAGGGATGGTATAGCTCAGTTGGTAGAGTGGCCGAGCCAGGAACTTGAGGGTTCCAGGTTCGTTGTGTCCTTGGGCAAGACGCTTTACCTCCCAGTGCCACCCACACTGGTTTAAATGTAACTTAGATATTGGTTTTCACTATGTTAAGCGCCTGTAATGAGGTGGAGACTTGTCCGGGGTGTACAACGCCTTCCGTCCGATTGTAGCGGAGATAGGCTACAGCACCCTTCTTGACCCTGAAGGGAATAAACGGTAGAAATTGGATGGATAGATATGTCAAGCGCTTTGAGCCACTTGAGAAAAGCGCTATAAAAATATAATTCACTTCACTAATTATTTTTAATAACATTGTTGTTCCGAAGCTAACCAATAATAAATAAAATACTTCTTAAATGCGAGTTCTTGAATAGGTGTGGTAGAAATGGATGGATGGATTGAAATGCATGAGAAAGTTTTATATATTTTTTAATGTTATTTTTAACACTGTGATTACCAGTGGAATTTATCATTAATGATCCTGTTAAGCAATATCAGCTAAGATTTATCTGAGAGCTAGATGCAGTCATCAAAAGAGCCACATGTGGCTCCAGAGCCATAGGTTCCCTACCCCTGCCCTAGACTTTAAATAGTCCCCTTTTTGGTGTGTTTGTGTTAATGTTATTTTTAACACTGTGATTACCAGTGGAATTTATCATTAATGATCCTGTTAAGCAATATCAGCTAAGATTTATCTGAGAGCTAGATGCAGTCGTCAAAAGGGCCACATGTGGCTCCAGAGCCATAGGTTCCCTACCCCTGCCCTAGACTTTAAATAGTCCCCTTTTTGGTGTGTTTGTGCGTGTTTGCATTGGTGAGCAGAGTGGGGATATTGATGTCTCTTGTTTGCATTTTGGCGTTTGGGTTGACTGGCGAGTCGGCGCTGACTGGTCTCCATAGACCTGTTGGTGTGTGGTTGTCGGTCGCGGTTTTTCGTTCTCTTTGATTTGATCGAGTATTGCTGGCTGTTAGGGGTATTGCAGCCATTGTTTCTGCGGCCGTTTGTTTGTGGTGTGGGCGCCAATGGTTGCTGGGTTTCTTGCGTGGGGGTGGCCGATGTTGTTGTTTGCGGCAGCACTTGCAGGTGGTGGTTGGTTTCGGGGATGGGGAACTTGCCAGTTTTGTTTTCCTTTGTTGTTGCGCTAAATGACTTGTCGGGTGTCGGCCCAGGCCTGGCCTAGCGCTCTGGCGAGCCATCCTTCGCACCCAGTTTTGTGCCGTCCTCTGTGTGTGGCCTTGTCGGATGTTGTCCCTAGAGGTGTGTGTGTGGGGGCGCGCGACTGCACTCTCACATTATTAACCGTACCCACTGGGTATCCAGTGCACCAGTCACCCAGGGTAAGGGAGGGGGGATTAAGGGCTCTATAAATACACTTTGATTGATCAATGATAGCTTCATGTGGGAAAAAAATCCTCTCCTGAGCTGTCACTTTATCATGGTAATAATAGCAATAATAATATGTTGAATGTATAAGCGCCTTTGAAAAGAATAAATAAATAAATGGGTTGCACTTGTATAGCGCTTTTCTACCTTCAAAGTACTCGAAGCGCTTTGACACTACTTCCACATTTACACACACATTCACACACACTGATGGAGGGAGCTGCCATGCAAGGCGCAAACCAGCACCCATCAGGAGCAAGGGTGAAGTGTCTTGCTCAGTACACAACGGACGTGACGAGGTTGGTACTAGGTGGGAATTGAACCAGGGACCCTCGGGTTGCGCACGGCCACTCTTCCACTGCGCCACGCCGTCCCTAGAACCAAAGACACTTAACAATATACAGATAAATAATTCAAAGATAATGATTAAACAACAAAGTATAAAATCATCATGTGAGGAGTTTGAGTGTCCCAATGATCCTAAAAGCTATATTGCCTGGGGGCTTCTCTGTTTCCTGCTAGGGTTTCCCTAAACAAACAGGTCCTAGGTGAGGGACCAAACAAAGAGCAGCCTGAAGACCTCTTTGAAAAGACACAATTAAAGGGCCATATTTACCTCACCTGAGCAGCAGAGAATATAAACTGATTCTTGCTCCAATGCATATTTTGCTTTATTCATTATTATCCTGTCACTAATTGTTGTATTTTTTTTTAATAAAAGAGTTATAGTTAATTGTATCATCTATAGTTACACCTATAAATTTGATTGATTTTCTTTGTGTCAATGTCTAATCTGCATTTGTATTTGTGTCTGTCTTTCAATTCTATAACTGTTACCAAATACAATTATTTTAGTTTTACCGTGATTCAAGGATAGTCAGTGCTTGTAAAACCATCTCTTTAATGTATTCATTTTTGGTTATTTGTTTTCTAAGTAGTCGTAGTGTTTGCAAATAGCACTAACTTTAAGTCCTTTGTAACTTTCAAAATGTCGTCGTATAGAATTTTAACAATTTTGGTCCCAATATTAATCGGTGGGGTGGGTGACAAAATATGTTTAGCGGTGTAGACTTGTGTTTGCCGTGCTTCAGTAGTTGCCTACTCGTCCGTACAGACCTGATAATAATTCAAATGGCCCTGATTATCCTCAAGATGGACACCAAACCTGCACTTTGTTTACAAAGAGTGTAAACGGCTTTAAAACAGAATGAAATGTGAAGGAGGAATCTACAAAAAAATTTACGAGGTCACAGTAAACTTTGTGTTAATTAACACTGACTTGATTGAAAGGGTCGTGTATTCTCATGGAACCATCCATCCATCCATCCATTTTCTACCGCTTATTCCCTTTCGGGGTCGCGGGGGGCGCTGGCGCCTATCTCAGCTACAATCGGGCGGAAGGCAGGGTACACCCTGGACAAGTCGCCACCTCATCGCAGGGCCAACACAGATAGACAGACAACATTCACACACTAGGGCCAATTTAGTGTTGCCAATCAACCTATCCCCAGGTGCATGTCTTTGGAAGTGGGAGGAAGCCGGAGTACCCGGAGGGAACCCACGCATTCACGGGGAGAACATGCAAACTCCACACAGAAAGATCCCGAGCCTGGATTTGAACCCAGGACTGCAGGACCTTCGTATTGTGAGGCAGACGCACTAACCCCTCTGCCACCGTGAAGCCTCATGGAACCATATTATCTTAAAAATATATTTTACATCATGTCTAGTATTACCCACCTATTTTAATGATTTCATTTACTCTCGTTGTGTCTATTGCTATGGAAGGAACCTAAACAGCTCATTCACACACAGCTGAAACAGCATCAACTTTAAAGGCCTACTGAAACCCACTACTACCGACCACGCAGTCTGATAGTTTATATATCAATGAGGAAATATTAACATTGCAACACATGCCAATACGGCCTTTTTAATTTACTAAATTACCATTTTAAATTTCCCGCGAGTTTCTTGTTGAAAACGTCGCAGAATGATGACACGTACGCGTGACGTCACTGACTGTCAGGAAATATTAGCAGCTGCACCACTCGCGGCTAAAAGTCGTCTGCTTTAACCGCATAATTACACAGTATTTTGGACATCTGTGTTGCTGAATCTTTTGTAATTTGTTCATTTAATAATGGAGACTATAAAAGACAATGCTGTTGGTGGAAAGCGGTGTATTGCAGCTGTCTTTAGCACCGAGACACAGCCGATGTTTCTTTGTTTGTTGTGAAGCGGAGCAGTCAAGCGAATATGTTTTCTTTACGTCAACCAGCATGTTTTTGGATGGGGAAATTGTGATATATATCTTACCGGAGAAATCATTGGATTATTCATCATTCTGCAGCAGCGGCTGCTGTGAGCTTGGCTCCTCGGCTTCTCTGTGAGACACTTCATGTTCACTGCAGCTATCCGACCTCGAGGTATGTCTTTACAATCTTTTACAATCTTTAAAATCTCACTAAAACACTATTATAACAATAAGCAGATAAGGGATATTCCAGAATTATCCTGGTAAATGTGTCTAATTACTTTTCCGCCGCCCGGAGCCGTCACTTTTTTTTAAAATCGTAATTCACAAATCTTTCATCCTCGCTCAAATTAATGGGGAAATTGTCGCTTTCCCGGTCCGAATTGCTCTTACTGCTGATAGCTCCCATTAAAAACAATGTGAATATGTGTGGAGCCCTGCAACTCGTGACATCACGCGCACATACTTCCGGTAAAGGCAGAGCTTTTCTATTAGCGACCAAAAGTTGCAAACTTTATCGTCGATGTTCTCTACTAAATCCTTTCAGCAAAAGTATGGCAATATCGCGAAATGATCAAGTATGACACATAGAATGGACCTGGTATTCCCGTTTGAAAAAGAAAATCTCATTTCAGTAGGCCTTTAATATCTTGCTTTTAAGATGCTTTGATAGGACTGAGAATGAACCTAAACCAAGGATATCAAACATGCGGCCCGCGGGCCGGATCAGTCCCGAGAACAGGTTAAATCCGGCCCACGAGATGAGTTTGCTAAGTGTAAAATTGAGCTGCATTTTTAAATGAACGAAGTGAAGTGTGAAGTGAATTATATTTATATAGCGCTTTTTCTCTAATGACTCAAAGCGCTTTACATAGTGAAACCCAATATCTAATTTTTACATTTAAACCAGTGTGGGTGGCACTGGGAGCAGGTGGGTAAAGTGTCTTGCCCAAGGACACAACGGCAGTGACTAGGATGGCGGAAGCGGGGATCGAACCTGCAACCCTCAAGTTGCTAGCACGGCCGCTCTACCAACCGAGCTATACCGCCCCGAAACTGCTATTCTAAATGTTTCCGCTGGATGTTGCAATAGCAATTCTGTGAGGCAAGCAAATAGTTTATACCAAGGTGAGCGAGTATACCGAGCAAGAGGTACACAGTATAGCGGGACTTTAAAACAAACAGGAGTAAAATAAACACTTAAAATGTTGCACATGGATATGGTTCTGTGAAAATTATTGTCTTCTCTGCAAATTCAAAGTGAACAGTGAAAATGACAAATGAGGATGTGAAATCATAGAATAATTTTTGTTGATGCTTTAGTTAGTTTTTTGTTTAATCCTACACGGGCTGTGACTTAAAGTTGAAGTACTTTGAAGGTACACTGAGATGAAGTCGAGGTTGATTGTGTTTTTGAAACTCCACCATTTTTTTCCTTCAGAATTTAACTAACTTGAAGTATTTTGTTAAGAGGATTTTTTTGCTTGTTCTATTTTATGCAGAAGTAAAACAAAGAAAACTATCTGAACTTGTCCTAGTTGTATTTTTAAAGGCCTACTGAAACCCACTACTACCCACCACGCAGTCTGATAGTTTAATGATGAAATATTAACATTGCAACACATGCCAATACGGCCTTTTTAGTTTACTAAATCGCAATTTTAAATTTCCCGCGGAGTTTCTTGTTGAAAACGTCGCGGAATGAAGACACGTCCGTGTGACGTCCCGGGTTGCAGGGGACACATTAGCGCAGCACCATTTGCGGCTAAAAGTCGTCTCTTTTCATCGCGCAATTAAACAGTATTCTGGACATCTGTGTTGCTGAATCTTTTGCAATTTGTTCAATTAATAATGGAGAAGTCAAAGTAGAAAGATGGAGGTGGGAAGCTTTAGCCTTTAGCCACACAAACACAAGGTGTTTACTTGTTTGAAATTCCCGGAGGTGAGGCTTTACTATGGATCAGAGCGGTCAAGCGAACATGGTTCCCGACTACTTGTCAACCAGCAGGTTTTGGTGAGAAAATTGTGGTAAAAAGCTTGCGCCATCCATGCAGCTGCCGTCGACTTCCCTTAGACACAGGCGTCAAGACACCCGTGGACACACCCCTCCGACTATCAGGTACTATTTAATCTCACTAAAACACTAGCAACACAATAGAAAGATAAGGGATTTCCCAGAATTATCCTAGTAAATGTGTCTAAAAACATCTGAATCCGTCCCAATGCAATCGCGTTTTTTTTAAACTTTATTTTATTTATTTATTTTTGTTTCTAGTCCTTTGCTATCAATATCATCATCCACAAATCGTTCATCCTCGCTCAAATTAATGGGGAAATTGTCGTTTTCTCTGTTCGAATAGCTCTTGCTGCTGGAGGCTCCCATTATAAACAATGTGAGGACGTGAGGAGCCCTCACCCTTGTGACGTCATCGTCTGCGACTTCCAGTACAGGCAAGGCTTTTTTATCAGCGCCAAAAGTTGCGAAATTTATCGTCGATGTTCTCTACTAAATCCTTTCAGCAAAAATATGGCAATATTGCGAAATGATCAAGTATGACACATAGAATGGACCTGCTATCCCCGTTTGAATAAGAACATCTCATTTCAGTAGGCCTTTAACTTACCATGCCATGATTTTACCCATACATGCAACGTAGGAATAGATTTTCCTCCGTGCGGCCCCTCAGCTAAATTGACATTGGCACCCCTGACCTAAACCCTTGTGGTTAGGGAGGATATAGCAAGTGTTGACAATACAAATGTATCAAACTCTTTCACTCCGTGTATAGAAATGATCATGACACCAGTGAGACAGTAAACGGACTGAAAGGCAAGCAGGCAAGTGTTAGGATTCCTACAGTACTGGACTGTACCTGGTGGTGTTTCCTGCATATTGATATGGTTGGCCATTCTTGGTAGCTTTATGGCTAGTATTTAATGTTGAGGTCAAAGAGATGGTCAGAGTAATTTTAGTTTGCTTCCTGGAGAGTAGTAACAGAGCGGAACAGTTAGCACACTGCCAAACTAGTGATTTAGGGCTATATAAGTAAACATTGATTGATTGATTGATGTAATGAAATGTATGACAACAGGTTGCTGTTGGAATCTTTTGAATCAGTTGAGAAATGTGGGAATTGCGAAACTTTAAAAATATTCCCATTCCTTTTAATGGGAATTTCCTTCGAATTTGGGAATTTCTGGAGAAAGAGATAATTTTATGAAGATGATAATTAGCATGAATGTCCTGAATAAGCTTAATTGGTTGGTGTTGGAGTGGTTTGAAGTGGTTGAATAATGTTTGAACAACACTTTTTAATTGAGAATTAGTGTTACAGAATTCCATGAATACCATAAATGTTGGGGGAACTTAGAAAAGTGCCGGTTTAAAATTGTCCAGAATTAGTGGAATACATTTAGGTTTGAATGGTTTGAGAAATTTGAGATTTGGAAATTGGACAGCTTGTCCATTCAATTAAATGGCAATTTGGTAATAAACAAAAATGTTTTTTGAGTCCAGTAATTAGTGAAGTGAAGTGAATTATATTTATATAGCACTTTTCTCTTGTGACTCAAAGCGCTTTACATAGTGAAACCCAATATCTAAGTTACATTTAAACCAGTGTGGGTGGCACTGGGAGCAGGCGGGTAAAGTTTTTTGCCCAAAGACACAACGGCAGTGACTTGGATGGTGGAAGTGGGTATCACACCTGGAACCCCCAAGTTGCTGACACAGCCACTCTACCAGGAGAAGAAAGGGTTGGTGTTAAAATGTTTTGAATCGGTAGAGAAATATTCACATATCCACACTTTGCAATAAAAAAATTGGTAATTTGGAAATTCCTGGAGTTTAGAAAAACGGGAATTTAAAAGAAAAATGAAGGTAGCTTTGGTGTCCTGACTATGTGGTATGTTTTGATTGTGAAATTGTTGGAATTTGTCAAAAAAATACGGACGGTGAAACCAAAATAACGTAGGGTGATGGTAAGGATTTGGAAAAAAAAATTGGTACCTGGAAAATTGTTCATTTGAATTTTCAAAATGTGTTAAAGATGGAATGGTTTGAAACAGTTGAGAAATGATTTTGGAATTTGGAAAATTGCCCAGTCATCTGAATGGGAATTTCCTGAAAATTTTGGAATTTCTGTAAATGTTTAAATTATTCCCTTGGATGTGATGAATGTTTCTGTGCCAAAATTTTCTGAATCGACTTAGAAATGTTAACTTAGTAACACTTTGTAATTAAAAATGGGTATTCCTAGAATTTGGGGAAAACTGGGAAACCTTCAGGAAAAATAAAATAGATACGTTTGATGTCCTGAAACGTTTGATGTCCTGAATAAGTTAAATGTTTTGGTAGTGCAATGGTTGGAATTGGTTAAGAAATGTGGACGGTGAAACTGAGAGGAAAAAGGTTGGAAATAGGATTATGGACAACTGAGAATTCAGGGATTTCCTGTAACTTTTTAGAACCTGGAAATTTCCTAGTTTCTATTACCAGGAAGAGTGGAATGTGTTGAAGTTGGAATGTTTTGTATCAATTGAAAAACGTGGAAATTGTGGAAGTAAAAAAAAAAAAAAAAGCCCATTCATTTTAAATGGGAAATATTTCACGAGTATCTTGGAAATCTGGGAATTTTTGTAATTGTTGAAGAAGTCCCAACGAGACCTGAATGGGTTGAACATTATGAAGTTAGAACGGTGTATATTGGATGAACAGGTATGATGCTATGCCGAGCCAAAAAAGTGTCGGTTTAAGAATAAAAAACAAGAATAGATGAAAAATGGTGTAGAATCTTATATGTGTGAATGCTTGGAGCATTCACACAATTACGATAATTAGCATATCTACTAAAGATTTAGCTTCCCCTGACTTTAAAAAGTATGATACCTCTGTTTCGAACTTTAATCAAGGTTCCTTGAAAGCACCGGTTATGTGTCATGAGATGCAAAAATTAGTCTGATACATAACTTTATCCAGTGCTGCCACCAATAGGCAAAAACCTGCTAAATCGTTCTTCTATCTCCTTTTTCTGGTTCCCAAATGTTGGTGCTAATCGCATAAAAGTATGTTTTGAAGAAGTTAGGAGATCTTTGTTGAGTGAACAATGAAATGTTCTATGCTGGGTTTGCTGCTACCCCATGAAATGAACTATTTTGCATCTTTGCAAGGGGGTGAAACCTAGGTAGTGTTACACATTCCTTTTTTTGATTCAAGCAACCTTATTATTGAACTTTGACAGCAAACAACACACAGAGTGTTCATAGGATGGGTTGCCCTGGCTGCATAATCCACATTGTCAAAACCCAAGGTATGCTTGCTTTCACAAAATTGACCATTGTGTTGCCAGATGTTTTATAAAGTGGTGGCATCCAAAAAACATACCAAAGCAGGAAGACAAATGGGGGTGGGGGTAAGGGGCGGGGAGGGGGGTGGGGGGGGGGGGGGTAGATATGTTTCGTGCTTGTCTGCACATGATGGCTCGCTGGCATCTGTGTTGATCTGAGAGAAGAGATCCCTCGGCTTATGGCACCATGCTGCTCAGCCGGCATTAATCCGGAAAATTACATCCAAAAATATCAGCTCTACTAAAACATTGTCCTCCCAAGAGCAGGAACCCAAACGTACTCTACCTCCCAATCACCTGCCACTGTAAATTGCATTTCTTTATTTAACATGAACACGCAAACTTCCAATAGATGACCAGTTGCAAGCGAGGTTCTCAACCCTTTTTCAGTGATGTACCCCCTGTGAACATTTTTTTAATTCAAGTACCCCCTAATCAGAGCAAAGCATTTTTGGTTCAAAAAACAGATAAAGAAGTAAAATACAGTACTGTGTTATCAGTTTCTGATTTATTAAATTGTTGAAAAATAAACAAGTGATTCAATTATAAAAATAAAGACTTCTACGCAGGGATTCACGGTGGAAGAGGGGTTAGTGCGTCTGCCTCACAATGCGAAGGTCCACTCCTGAGTAGTCAGGGTTCAATCCCGGGCTCGGATCTTTCTGTGTGGAGTTTGCATGTTCACCCTGTGAATGCGTGGGTTCCCTCAGGGTACTCCGGCTTCCTCCCACCTCCAAAAACATGCACTTGGGGATAAGTTGATTGGCAACACTAAATTGGCCCTAGTGTGTGAATGTGAGTGTGAATGTTGTCTGTCTATCTGTTTTGGCCCTGTGATGAGGTGGCGACTTGTCCAGGGTGTACCCCGCCTTCCGCCCGATTCTAGCTGAGATAGGCACCAGCGCCCCACGCAACTCCAAAGGGGAATAAGCGGTAGAAAATGGATGGATGGATGGATGGATTTCTACACATAAAAGTAATCATCCACCTACAGTGCCCTCTTTGGGGATTGTAATAGAGATCCATCTGGATTCATGAACTTAATTCTAAACATTTTTTCACAAAAAAATTAATATTTAACATCAATATTTATGGAACATGTCCACAAAAAATCTAGCTGTCAACACTGAAATTTGCATTGTTGTATTTTTTTCCACAGTTTATGAACTTACATTCACATTTTGTTGAAGTATTATTCAACAAATATATTTATAAAGGATATTTGAAATGTTGATATTTTTAGAATATTTAAAAAAAAACGTACGTACCCCTTGGCATACCTTCAAGTATCCCCAGGGGTACGCGTACCTCCATTTGAGAACCACTGAGTTAGAACATTGATATGTAATATCAGGAGTTTGGAGGAAATACAAATTGTTTGTTTTGTTTCTCTGCAAACAAATAAAAATTCATGAACTTTGCAAATTAATACAGTAATATTTACAAGGTTTAAATAGTTTTGAGACGATAATGTACCGCTACAGAAAATTTAGCTACCTAAATATGTGAAGATGCCAAACATCTGGCACAGAAGTGTACCCCCCGCGACCCTGAAAGGGACAAGCGGTAGAAAATTGATGTATGATGTACGATTTTTAATAAGCCTGCTAAGATTGCATGTCAAGTTATTATTAGGTCTACAATGCATACTCCAGTACAACGTTAACTCAAACTAAGTACTTAATTTCTTCACCCTTAAAGTTTTTGGATCAGCCAATATAGTTTATTTTAGCAATTAAAGACACAGTTACTGTGTAAGTGATTTCTACTTTATAGTTCACATTAATGCAATATATACAGTAGATATCCAGTTGCATTTTGGACACATACAATGAGATTAGATCTGATCTAAAGTGGAAGATTTGGTTGGTAGCTAAGCTAGATCTGGCTGAACATCTGTTCATGTTTACACACATCTGGTGAAGTCAAAAGGGTTAGTTCACTAAAATGGGAGGTTTCCTACAGCAACATGCAATACTATTTTCCTGGAGCGGACTCTACGTTAAGTACGTATGGATTTTTTATATGTTTATGTACTTGCAGCGTCTCATGCAGGTCAAGTTCTTTTTGCGTGGGCTTGTCCTTCATCGACTTGCTGCTTAATAATAGAATTACTAAAATAGACAGAGCGCCAGGCGTTCACATGGGCCCCATGTGACACCTCTCGTTTAAGCTGTACAACCACAAGTCAAGGTCACATCCCACTTTCTTAAAAACAGAATGATCCTCCCTGCCACAGGAATGCAGTATTGTCTGGTAAACTCTAATCGTCAACTGTCATTGCTCTTTATTCACAAACTGGTAAAACTTTGAATACTAAGTTTACACATAAAGACATGAGCATTAGACACTGTTGACAAGAAGTCTGCTGGGGCTGCTCAGGCATGTTCTTGTTACATTGTAGTGCCAGCTTCCTTGCATGCCTCTGCGCACAAATGTATTTTATGAAGTGTGGCTCAAGAAGTATGGCATGGTGATTTGTGCAACACGAATTTGACATTTGTTCAAGTACAGTATAACCCTTGCTCTTGCCAAAAAAAAAGACAGTGGTACCCCAATGATGCAAATGTCTTAAATAGTGAGAAATATAATATGATAAAGGGATAATGCAAAATACTCTGACAAGTTGAAAGCAAACACCCAGAGTAGGTTCATATTGTTTTATGCACCATCATGCACACATTAGGCCCTTTTCCACCAAAAGGTCAGGAACTTTTAGTTCCCATAGATTTGTGTGGGTTATGTTTCTATCACAATTCACACAGTCAGGGCCGTCATATAGGGGAGAAAGGTGATAACAATTCTGAGGGGCCCACAGCCCGCTATAGGGCCTACACATTGGCCCTAGTAGTCTTTATGACAAAATGATTATGCAGTCACTAAACTAAAATAAAATAGTATAACTAATATATGTATAGTGAATATATATATATATGTATATATATATATATATATATATATATATATATATATATATATATATATACATCCATCCATCATTTTCTACCGCTTATTCCCTTTTGGGGTCGTGGGGGGTGCTGGGGCCTATCTCAGCTACAATCGGGCGGAAGGCGGGCTACACCCTGGACAAGTCGCTACCTCATCGCAGGGCCAACACAGATTGACAGACAACATTCACACTCACACACTAGGGACAATTTAGTGTTGCCAATCATATATATATATATATATATATACATTAAACCTTAATATTAATTATTGATAATTACAGGGTAACTGAATAATGACCTTCGTCAGACACTCATATTTAATAATTATGAGCATCTGTCGAAGGTCAGTTCCGTTATCATGATGTGTCCAATGTGGTCTTGTAAAAGGTGTTATTGGTAGGAAATGTTTTAATAGCTTAAATACATCCATCCAATCAATCATTTCCTACCGCTTATTCCCTTTGGGGTCGCGGGGGGCGCTGGTGCCTATCTCAGCTACAATCAGGCAGAAGGCGGGGGTACACCCTGGACAAGTCGCCACCTCATCGCAGGGCCAACAAAGGAAAACCAAACCCCCAAACTCAAAATTGCGCACTAGAAAACACTGACAAAACTGTCTGTAACTTCCCGTAGGAACGTCGTAAAAACATGAAACAAAAACCACTACGTAGGTCTCAGTTAGACATATATTTCACACACTCATACCTCCTAGCTAAAATCAACAGGAAGTTTTCAATTCCCCCTTCAATACAAAAGTTGGCTAAAAAATGTTTTTTTTCAAACCTTTTCTCCTGAGGCCGTTTGTCGTTTCGGCTTCAAATAAGCACAGAAGAGAGATTGAAGTTGAACCCTTCTGATTAAAAGTTAAATAAATATTTAAAAAGATCTTTATTTCTTCATCCCTGCACGCTTTCTTCTCACATATTTCTTTTGGCGGTCACACACTTGGCCTTGGTTTTTAAATACTGTACATAAGAAGTAATGAGATAAGATTTACATTCATCATGTTCCCTTTGTCGCAGCATGGCGAAACAGTGGTTAGTGTTCATGCCTCACAATTAGGATTTGATTCCTGGGCTTAGGATCTTTCTGTGTGGAGTTTGCATGTTCTTCTCGTGACTGCGTGGGTTCCGTCTCCGTGTACTCCGGCTTCCTCCTATCTCCAAAGAAATGGACTTGGGGGTGGGTTTATTGCCGATACTAAATTAACATGTGAATGTGAGAATGAATGTTGTCTGTCTATCTGTGTTGTCCCTGCGAAGAGGTGGAGACTTGTCCAAGGTGTACCCTGCCTTCCACCCGGACCTTCTGCAGCTGGGTCAGGCGCCAGCCCCTCCGCAGGCCCGAAAGGGACTAGCGGTAGAAAATGGATGGATGGATGTTCCCTTTGTTCTCAGGTTATTTTCTGGAGACTAAGTACAGTATTGTTTCTGTCAATCTGCAGGTGTGGGACAAAAAACAGAAGACAGTCCTTCCTCGACTGAGTGCTGTGGTGCCAAACAGTTGGTATCTGCTGACTGACCCTTTTATCCACGATCATACAGTTGTTTTATCCTGGGTCCTACAGACCGGCTTTTGCTGAACCAGAGCCATGGATATGGCCCTGGTAGACTTTGGGAGTCTGGATGACCTTGAAGTCGGCCTTGATGATGAGGTGGACTCTGAGGCTGATGAGACCACAGTGCTTACTGTGGACGTACCCCCAGAGCACGACATCCCAGGCGGAAACTACCACCTGCGTACACCGCAATTTTCCGCCCCGCCATCCCAGCCGAGTCCTGTTCCCTCATGTATGTGGGATTCCACCTCGTCGACCCCCCTCCCATTTATACAGACACTGGAAGTACTCCATTCCCCGATGCTAAGTCCGAGCTTAGAGGGAAGAAGTAGCCGTGCCAGTATGATCTCCAATTGGAAGTTGCTGCTAAGCAGTGAGGGCACCAAGGAAAGTGAGACCATCTTCAGCCAACTTGCTAAGGAGTGCTGTGAGGACCTTTTTGTCGATAAAAGAGGGCTGGACGACGGAGACCAGAAAGTTATTATTAACATTGCCGGTCTTCGCTTTGAGACACAGCTAAAAACATTAGACCAGTTTCCTGATACGCTTCTCGGAGACCCTCAGAAGAGAATGGACTACTTTGATCCAATGAGGAACGAGTATTTCTTTGATAGGAACCGACCCAGTTTTGATGGGATCTTGTATTACTACCAGTCCGGGGGTAAGGTCAGACGTCCTGCAAACGTGCCTCTGGATGTATTTACAGATGAAATCATATTTTATGAGCTTGGAAATGACGCCATGGAGCAGTTTAGAGAAGAAGAAGGATTCATTAAGGATGTTGAGATCCCTCTGCCTAATAATGATATCTATAGACAATTCTGGCTGTTGTTTGAGTATCCAGAAAGTTCCAATGCAGCCCGGGGTGTTGCATTGGTCTCCGTGCTAGTTATAGTTATATCCATCATTATTTTCTGCGTGGAAACACTGCCAGAATTCAGAGATGACACTGACGTTGTCGTGTCCACGGCTACAAAGCCAGTCAACCTATCCAGAGCTTACACTTCTATGGCGACGCCTAGTTTCTTACCCACTATTTTCTCGGACCCATTTTTCATTATTGAGACTGCCTGCATTGCTTGGTTCTTCTTTGAACTGCTTATAAGATTTTTGGTCTGTCCAAGCAAAAGAGATTTTTTCCACAATCTCATGAACATTATTGATATCATATCCATCATTCCGTATTTTGTCACTGTGGTGACAGAACTGGTCACAAAACCAGAAGAGAGTTCTGGACAGAATATGTCTTTGGCCATTCTACGGATTATCCGTCTGGTCAGAGTCTTTCGTATTTTTAAACTCTCGCGCCACTCCAAGGGTTTGCAGATTCTAGGACAGACCCTCAAGGCTAGCATGCGTGAACTTGGCTTACTCATCTTCTTCCTCTTTATTGGAGTCATCCTTTTCTCCAGCGCTATCTACTTTGCTGAAGTAGATGAGCCTAACACACAGTTTGTCAGCATACCGGATGGCTTTTGGTGGGCAGTAGTAACTATGACTACTGTAGGCTACGGGGACATGTGCCCTATCACCCTGGGGGGTAAAATGGTCGGCACCTTGTGCGCCATTGCTGGCGTACTGACCATCGCTCTACCTGTTCCTGTAATTGTCTCCAATTTCAACTATTTTTATCACAGAGAGAATGAAGCAGAAGACAAGCTGTCCTTGACAGATGCAGTTGAGGAAGCCATGAGGGCTGAAATGGGTACAAAACAGGGGAGTAACAATTCACTCAATAAGGCCAATGGTATCTGACTCAGCAAAAACAGGAAAATATTTTGGATCTTTGTTTTGACTGTCTTCTTTTTGGGCAATTTGATTTGTATCACAAAGTGTGAAAAATCATCAAGAGATATCAATTGAATTGTGGACACTACAGTTACCTATTTTTTACTAGATAACAGTTTTGTAAAATGCTATGTTCCATATCACATTTTAGGATACAAGACTCTTCTCAATGTTTTCCCTGCCTGACTTGTATGAACAATTTCACTACATGTTGGGCTGCTGGGTTGTTTGAAAGCCCTTTAGTTAGTTTGATTTAAATATTATTGTTTGTGATAAAAATCATGAACTATGCATATAGAGAAAAGGAAAACATAGAACCCATTTACTGGTTTTCCTATCATAAACACTTATTTTAATTTAACATTTTTTGGGAAAAACAATGAAATTACAGCAATGTTGAGTTGATTTGTATATACAGTATTTATAGTTTATATCAAGGTATGCATTGTCCCTAGAAACTTTTAGGGAATTCAGGGTTTCGAATATGATTCAAAGTAATCCTCAAATAAGGTTCACACATTTGGTGTTAAACCTATTATTTGAGACTCTGTGATGTTTTGTATGTACATGTACACAAACTACAACTTTAAAAAAAATATATAATTAAACATTAGTACCTAGCGTTTTTTAATCATCTTTTTATTTATCATCTTTAAAATCCTGTGTCTCATAATGATTGTACATGTTGGGCAAAATTCCCCAAAAATGTACAGTTCCCATTTATCTGCAAGGAAGCACAATGCTGGTGTGATTCACACCTCCTCCCACAGTCCAACAACATACAGGTTGTCTCTGTTGTCCAAGAATGTGAAAATAAATGTGATTTTTTTTTTTGCCTGCTCTTTGATGAAAGTGCAACCAGTCCATGCATTTTGCCCATATAGACAGCTGAAATAGGCTCCAGCTCACCAATGCATCTAAACAGAAGCAAAAATTCATGAATGGATTATGATGGAATTAATTATACTGAACACATTTTTAAACGCAACATTTTTGTTTTTGCTCCCATGTTTCATGAGTTGAACTCAGAGCTAAAACTTTGACTACATACACAAAAATACCTATTCCACTCAAATATTGTTCACAAATCTGTCAAAATCTGTGTTAGTGAGCCTCTATTCTTTGCCAAGTTAATCCATCCCACCTCACAGGTGTGGCATATCAAGATGCAGGATTTAACAGCATGATTATTGCACAGGTGTGTCTTAGGCTGCACAATAAAATGCCACTCTGAAATGTGTGGTTTTGCTTTATTTGGGGTCTTAGAGGGGTCAGAAAAATAGTCAGTATCTGGTGTGACCACCATTTGCCTCACACAGTGCAACACATCTCCTCCGCATAGAGTTGATCAGGTTGTTGATTGTGGCCTGTGGAATGTTGGTCCACTCCTCTTCAATGGCTGTGCCAAGTGGCTGGATAGTGGCAGGAACTGGAACACTCTCCATACACGCCGATCCACAGCATCCCAAACATGCTCAATGGGTGACATGTCCGGTGAGTATGCTGGCCATGCAAGAATGGGATGTTTTCAACTTCAAGGAATTGTGTACAGATCCTTGCAACATGGGGCCATGCATTGTAATGCTGCAACATGGGGTGATGAACTCAGGTGAATGGCACAACAATGGGCCTCAGGATCTCGTCACAGTCTCTTTGTGCATTCAAATTGCCATCAATAAAATGCACTTGCATTATTTTTCCATAACATTGTCGCGTCTATGGATTATGTTTTGTTTTTGCCATGTTTGGTCATGTTATGTTTAGTTTTTTGAACATTCAGTTCTGTTTTTGCACTTCCTGGTTTGTTTTCGTTTCCATGTCAACCCATTAGTTTCCACCTGGTCTCCAAGTCACGCCCCTGTCCTCAGCCCTCACACCTGTTACTAATCATCATCATAGTCACTATTTTAGCCATTCTGTTTCTGTCCTCGTCCTGGCAACTTTGAACTTTACCTACCTACCTTACCTTCTGAGACCTTTTACCATAGTTTCATGCACCGACCTTCACGCCTTGTTGTTCGTTTTTTGACCACGCCACGTAAGTTTTGGTTTGTTTTGTGCCACAGTTAGTGTCTTTTGTCCATTTGTTTATAGTCATGCCATTGTGTTGTTTTTTTTTTTGTTTGAGTCTAGTCTAGTTTGTTATCCGCCATTGTGCGCGCCCTTTGTTTTCCTGTTCCTGTGGGGCGGCATAGCTCGGTTGGTAGAGTGGCCGTGCCAGCAACTTGAGAGTTGCAGGTTCGATTCCCGCTTGTGCCATCCTAGTTACTGCCGTTGTGTCCTTGGGCAAGACACTTTACCCACCTGCTCCCAGTGCCACCCACAGTGGTTTAAATGTAACTTAGATATTGGGTGTCACTATGTAAAGCGCTTTGAGTCACTTGAGAAAAGCGCAATATAAATATAATTCACACTAATTCACTGTTTTGAATTATAGTGTTTAAATAAAGCAAATATGTACTTACATTCACGTCTGGCTCGTGCAAATCATCCTTTGCATGGAAGAAGCAAAACAAATCCAAATCCTTGTTTGACGGAAAGTTGCCAGCAAAATAGCTTCTTCGCAGGAGGTTTGGACGAGGCGTCTTTGGCGGTACTGCTCGCGATGGAAGAGGATACGCTGCGTTATTCCTCCATGGAGCAAAGAGGACTGACGTGGGGGCCGGATGGAAAACTTAGATTTCATTTGGCCCGAGGACGACGCCATGTTGCCGCCATCCCGGAAGCATCGCTCTCGACAAAGGACGTCGGGGAGGGCCTCCACGAGCGGGCAGGAAGCGTCACTTCCGCAAGCCCCCCCCCCTCCGGGCGGAACTGGACCACATGCTGCCCGGACTCTCCAGGACAACGCCACGCCACCGTCAGCAGACGACATCACAGCTCAGGAATTTTTTTTCAAAACTTTCACTCTTGATCACCCACCTCCAGCAGAAGATTCTAGTCCAAAAACCATGATAAAATACTACCAGAACATGATATTAAACGTCAGTTCTAACTATTCACAGTCATCTAAATTTCATGCCACGCCCCCTAGGACCCAAGCCCCGCCCCCGTCACAATAATTTTTTTCTTCTTCACCCACTCAGACCAAGAACAAAGAAAAAAGACTTTTTGGACAATTTAAAGGAGAAGATTCTGCCCTCCTCCTCGCCTCCCTCCACCACCCCAAGAGATTGTTCCGGATCGCGGTGAGAGCGTCTTGAGGGGGGGGTAGGGCTGGGGGCTGTTCAGATGGTGCTGCCCAGTGCGATGCCAAGCCACAGCCTTTAGCACAGCCGCCTCCACCAGTTCTTCAGCCTACCAAGCCACAGGCGTCAGCTCGCCCGCCACCACCAGTTCTTCAGCCTGCCAAGCCGCAGCCTCCAGCTAGGCCACAGCCACCAAGTCCAAGGCTAGCACCAATCCAAGGCTAGCACCAAGTCCAAGGCTAGCACCAAGTCCAGGGCTAGCACCAAGTCCAAGTCCAAGTCCAATTCCAGCACCAAGTCCAAGTCCAGCATCAAGTCCAAGTCCAAGGCTAGCACCAAGTCAAGTCCAAAGCTAGTGCCAAGTCCAAGTCCACGGCTAGCACCAAGTCCCAGTCCAAAGTTAGCACCACAACCTTCTCCATGGCTAGCACCAAGTCAAAGTCCACGGCTAGCACCACAACCTGATCCATGGCTAGGACCAAGTCCAAGTCCAAGGCTAGCACCAAGTCCAAGTACACGGCTAGCACCACGACCCGCTCTACAGCTAAAACCAAGACCATGTCCACGGCTAGCATCAGTGCCTGCACGATGTTGGGTCCCAGTGCCTGCACCACAAGAGGTATCAGTGCCTGCACCACGTTGGACCCCAGTGCCTCTACCACGTCGAGCCCCAGTGCTTGCACCACGTCAGGCCCCAGTGCCTGCACCACGCCAAGCTCCAGTGCCTGCACCATGCCGGGTACCAGTGCCTGCACCACAACAGGTACCAATGCCTGCACCACAACAGGTACCAGTGCCTGCACCACGTTGGACCCCAGTGCCTCTACCACGTCGAGCCCCAGTGCTTGCACCACGTCAGGCCCCAGTGCCTGCACCACACAAAGCTCCAGTGCCTGCACCACGCCGGGTACCAGTGCCTGCACCACAACAGGTACCAATGCCTGCACCACAACAGGTACTAGTGCCTGCACCACGTTGGACCCCAGTGCCTCTACCACGTCGAGCCCCAGTGCTTGCACCACGTCAGGCCCCAGTGCCTGCACCATGCCAAGCTCCAGTGCCTGCACCACGCCGGGTACCAGTGCCTGCACCACAACAGGTACCAATGCCTGCACCACAACAGGTACCAGTGCCTGCACCACGCCGGGTACCAGAGCCTGCACCACTACAGGTACCAGTGCAGGCTCAACGCCAAGCTTCAGTGCCTGCACTCTGCCAAGCTCAAGCGACGCCAGTAGCAGCGCCACGCCAAGCTTCGCCGCCTGCCACGATGACGAAGCGTCCACCTCCTCGTCGGCCATGGCTGTGGCTACTACGTGGTCGTCTGCTACGCCAAGAACACCGACCTCCTCGTTGGCCACGGATGTGGTCACTACGTGGTCGTCCGCCATGCCAAAGGCGCCGACCTCCTCGTCGGCCGCGGATGTGGCCACTACGTGGTCGTCTGCCACACTTAGGGAGTCGACCTTCTCGTTGGCCACGGATATGACCCTTCCCGGGTCGCCCACCCGGTCAGGTACAGCGGGCCTCTACGTGTCGCCTCCACCTTACTCTGCGCCGGTGGATACGGGGACACGTGGTCTGGCGATCCACCGCCATGTCCCCCTCCCGCCCTCCCATGACTCTTGATCTTTGTTTCTTTCTTTGAACATCTAGAATCTGTCCTTAACGGGGGGCTCTGTCATGCCTGTGGACTATGTTGTATTTTTGTTATGTTTGGTCATGTTATGTTTTGCTTTATTTGGACATTCACTTCTTGCGTTTGGCACTTCCTGGTTTGTTTTGTTTCCATTATAACTCATTTATTTCCACCTTGCCCTCTGGTCACGCCCCTGTCCTCAGCCCTCACACCTGTTACTAATCATCATAGTCATTATTTAAGCCATTTTGTATCTGTTCTTGTCCTGACAACTTTACCTACTGACCTATTTACCTACCTTACCGACATTACCACGCTCCTACCTGTCCCTCATTTACCTTCATGCCTTGCCACGCTGTTTGTTGTTTTGACCACGCCAACGTAAGTTTTTGTATTTATGCCTCAGTGCAAGTTTTTGGTTTGTTTTGTGCCACTGTTAATGTTTTTTTGTTCATTTGTATGTAGTCATGCCATTGTGCTATTTTTGTTTTGAGTATAGTTTAGTTTGTTATCCGCCATTGTGCGCACCCTTTGTTTTAAATAAATCAAATATGTACTCACACTCTCGTCTGGCTTGTGCAAATCGTCATTTGTGTGGAAGAAGCAAAACAAATCCAAGTCCATGTGTGTCAAACATACGCCTGCCCATACCCTGCCCCCACCATGAATACCTGAACAGTGAAAACCGGGATTCATCCGTGAAGAGAACACCTCTCCAACGAGAAATACGCCATCAAATGAGACCACTTGCCCACTCAAGTCAGTTACGATGAACAACTGCAGTCCGGTCGAGACCCTGATGAGGACGACAAGCATGCAGATGAGCTTCCCATAGATGTTTTTTCACAGTTTGTGCAGAAATTATTTGGTTATGCAAACCAACTGTTGCAGTAGCTGTCCGGGTGGCTGGTCTCAGACGATCATGGATGTGCACCCGCTGGATGTGGAGATCCTGGGCTGGTGTGGTTACACGTGTTCTGTCAAATATTGCCCGATCCTCTCAAATGCCTATGGGGACGGCTTATGGTAAAGAAATGAACATTCAATCTACGGACAACAGCTCTGGTGGACATTCCTTCCGTCAGCATGACAAGCGCATGCTCCCTAAAATCATCTGGGACATTGTGCTTTGTCATAAAACTGCACATTTCAGAGTCGCCTTTTATTGGGGGCAGCCTAAGGCACACCTCTGGAATAATCAAGCTGTTTAATCAGCATCTTAAAATGCCTGTGAGGCGGGATGGAATTACCTTGGCAAGGGAGAAATGCTCACTAACACAGTTTAGACAGATTTGTCTACATTTGAGAGGAATGGGTAGTCTGTGTATACAGTAGAAGTTCTGTATCTTTGATTTCAAGGTATGAAAAATGGGAGCAGAAACAAAAGTGTTGTGTTTGTATTTTGGTTCAGTGTAGGTCAAAATGACTCGGTCAAAGCACATTCATTCATTATAATTATTAATCTGATTAAAATGTTAACTCACTTGACCCATCTGCTGTGGAAAATGATTCAGAATCCGTGAAACCTCTTTGGCAACACATTCCGGACAGGTTGTACAAGTAGTTGGCCCAAAGAGCAAACAAACTCAACATAAAAGGGACAGCGTGGCGCCGTTGGGAGAGTGGTAGTGCCAGCAACCTGAGAGTTCCTGGTTCGATCCCCAGCTTCTACCACCCTTGTGTCCTTCAACAAGACACTTCACCCTTGCTCCTGATGGGTGTTGGTTAGGGCCTTGCATGGCAGCTCCCGCCATCATGTGTAAATGTGTGTGTGAATGGGTGAATGTGGAAAGTATGATTGTAAACCTTTCAAGTTTCCTTTTACTTCAAAGTGTAAAACAGAGATTAGCTGATTCATGCATATTTATCTTCAGATCATTTGTGGGGATTGAGTCTTATTATTGAACTCTCACGGCTATATTGATTTTATATTGACATATACAACGTATTTTTCATAACTTACATATTTGAATGACTGAAAAAAAATCTTCACATTTTTAAAAAAAAACTCAGGGTGCTCCCCGTGTTTGGGGCAAAACATCCCCACCACAGCCCCCCCATTTTGACGCCACTGTATTACATATTATCAACACAAAAAGAGTAACAGGTCCATATAATTGCAGGTATATGTTCACAAACGTGAATTGGTAACATTGTTTAAAAAAACATGATTAAAGGTATTCAATAAAAACACTCAAGTTCATAGACTTCTTAACTCTCTTTGCTCATGCAAAATGAAACAGAATTAATAATGATACATTACTGATGGGCTTCACGGTGGAAGAGGGGTTAGTGCGTCTGCCTCACAATAGGAAGTTCCTGCAGTCCTGGGTTCAAATCCAGGCTCGGGATCTTTCTGTGTGGAGTTTGCATGTTCTCCCCGTGAATGCGTGGATTCCCTCCGGGTACTCCGGCTTCTTCCCACTTCCAAAGACATGCACCTGGGGATAGGTTGATTGGCAACACTAAATCGGCCCTAGTGTTTGAATGTGAGTGTGAATGTTGTCTGTCTATCTGTGTTGGCCCTGCGATGAGGTGGCGACTTGTCCAGGGTGTACCCCGCCTTCCGCCCGATTGTAGCTGAGATAGGCGCCAGCGCCCCCCGCGACCCCAAAAGGGAATAAGCGGTAGGAAATGGATGGATGGGATGGACATTACTGATGATATTTAATCATGATTTATTTTAATGAATGGGTTTAAAAATATATTAAAAAAACTATAAACATCTGACAGCACTAAAGTTAATATTTTGTCCAAACGTTTGATGTGTTGTTCACCCTCAGTCAATAGACAGTTGAAATGTGTCACCTGACTCCCAGGTTTATTATGAACTTCTGTTGCTGTTTACAAGTTTTGGCCATGCAGAAAAGATACAAATGTTTTCAAATAAAGTATGTAAGTGCACAGTTGAGTTGATTGTACTACTGCCTGTGCTGTTTTCCACTAACTTATTTGATAAGGATGTGGTAATCCTACGTCACAGATAACCACATTCATACACTCTGTTCCCACAACCACAAATGGATCTGCTGGCCTCAGCTGCTTCAGGAAACGTCTGTACTCGTAACTAAAGAAGAAATTAGGTACACTAACATTTACATCCTTTGACATGAATTGTGCCTGGACTTTTGGGACACGGTTGGTGATTATTGTCACCACTCTCCTGTGTTCTTTCAATCTTCTGCCCTTTTGAATGCTTGACTCAGAGCTGGCCCAATCCCTTCTCTTACATTGCATTCACAACGCGTTACCTTTTCCACTTTTGGTTGTGTTACAGCCTCATTTCCAAATGGAATATATTACTTTTGCCCTCACAATTCTACAAATAATACCCCATAATGACCATGTGAAAATGTGTTTTATTTTTCCAAATTTGCAAATGTATTAAAAATTCAAACATTAAAAGTCACATTAGTATTCATACCATTTGCTCAATACTTTGTTGATGCACCTTTGGCAGCAATTACAGCCTAAAGTATTTTTTAATATGATGCCACAAGTTTGGCACTTGTCTTTGGGCAGTTTTGCCCATTCCTCTTTGCAGCACCTCTCAAGCGCCTTCAGGTTGGATAAGAAGCGTTAAATTTTATCTAGGATCTTTCCTTCCACCCTGACAAGTATCCCAGTTCCTGCCGCTGCAAAACAACCCCACAGCGTGATGCGACCACTGCCATTCTTCACTGTAGCGATGGTATTGGCCTGGTCATGAGCTGTGCCTGGTTTCCTCCCAACAATACGCCGGGCATTCACAACAAAGAGTTCAATCTTTGTCTCACCAGACCAGAAAATGTAGTTTCTCATGGCCTGAGAGCTTCTCTTTCCTTGCTAGACTGTCTATGTCATCACCGAAATGTAAGTTGATAATTATTCTGCCCACAATCCTGACTGTTCTTACATCATACATGGTTTTTTTCAATATGTGGGTCCTGATTCTCTCCATAAACATGTTAAAGAGGGTCGGAAAGAGAAGACACACTTGTTGTAATGTGATCAATACCCATCTTTTTAGGTAAGTGTCTTGCTCAGTGGTCCACCAAAACAAATAATCTGTGTTGTCCCCATACTTGCCAACCTTGAGACCTCCGATTTCGGGAGGTGGGGGGGTTGGAGGTGGGCGGCGTGGTCGGGGGTGGGGCGGAGGCGTGGTTGGGGGTGTGGTTGGGGTGGGGGCGTGGTTAAGAGGGGTGGCGTATAATTCACCAACTCGGGTATTTCATATATGTACATATATATATGTATATATATATATTTATATATATATATGAAATTCTTGACTTTAAGTGAATTCTAGCTATATATATTTATTTTATTATATATATAAATAAAATAAATAGTTGAATTTAAGACGGCACCTATCAAATACACAGTAATAAAAAAAACAGTTGTTCTACTAACTGTACTGTGCTTTCTTGTTACTAAAAAACAACAACAACACTTACCTTTCACTACTTGAATAACCTTTGTTCTGCCATTTGCGTATTGGCGAGCGATCTCCGAATCCGGGAACTTCCTTCACAGATTTGTTGTAGACATCCGCAAATGAGAACGGGATGTTGTTTCCAGCCATCAGCATAGCCATCTTTGGCTCCGCATAAGATACACCATCGGGTCTCCATTTTGCAAGATGGGCCATAATACTGGGTTGTGAACGATGCTGCGCTGCGGACGCTTTGTGCTTCGCTGACCGTTCATGGCTGAGTATATCCGTTCACCGTGTTCAATGGAGAAGTCTGTTCTACAAAATGTACAGGCAACATATCCCTTCCCCTTCGAACTCTCCTGGATAAACTAAAATTCTTGTTTCCAATCGTTCTGGAAAAAACGATTTTAGAATATATGCTTAGATTGAAACCAACATGTCAGTTTAATTATAAATCACGCATACATGTAATCATATCAAGCGATAGAAAATGGATGGATGGGTGGATATCATATATGTGTTGCAGGTCCCGGCTTGGGTACCTGGTTACAGCTTATAGTTTTCCTGCAATATGGACACTAGGATCACAGATTGACACGTGTTATTGTCGTTTTCACAAGGTCCACAGGATTGTGTTATTTTTATTAAACCACAATAAAATATATTTTGTCTCGTTCTTCCTTTGTTTTATTTCCATTGTCTTTTCAATGTTTATATTTTTGTATCATCACAATAATAATTAATATAACAATCACTCTGTCATTATTCAAATTCCCAATACATAACACCATTCTCATTATACATCATCTGTTCTCTCCATTAATATTGTACACATTTAGACTCATTGCACTTGTCATTTTTGCAGAAGTGGTTACAAAACTAATAATAACAAAATAAACTCTAGCAGCCCACGATGCATTACATTACAATGTCCCAAAATGAACACCAAACGTCATCATCCTTACGTCAAACTGAAGCTCAGTGACTGCACTTTATCAAAAAATTATTTCTGTTTCAAATACAGCTGCTTTAAAGGCCTACTGAAATGAGATTTTCTTATTTAAGCGGGGATATCAGGTGCATTCTATGTGTCATACTTGATCATTTCGCGATATTGCCATATTTTTGCTGAAAGGATTTAGTAGAGAACATCGACGATAAAGTTCGCAACTTTTGGTGCTGATAAAAAAGCCTAGCGTTTACCGGAAGTCGCAGACGATGACGTCACAACGGTGAGGGCTCCTCACGTCCTCACATTGTTTTTAATGGGAACCTCCAGCAGCAAGAGTTATTCGGACCGAGAAAACGACAATTTCCCCATTAATTTGAGCGAGGATGAAAGATTCGTGAATGAAGATATTGATAGCGAAGGACTAGAAACAAAAAAAATAAATAAAGTTAAAAAAAAAAATTGTGGATTGCATTGGGACGGATTCAGATGTTTTCAGACACATTTACTAAGATAATTCTGGGAAATCCCTTATCTTTCTATTGTGTTGCTTGTGTTTTAGTGAAGTTAAATAGTACCTGATAGTCGGAAGGGTGTGGCCACGGGTGTCTTGATGCTAGTGTCTGAGGGAAGTCCACGGCAGATACAAGGACAGCGCAAACTCCACAGATCTCAGGTAAGAGGCGACTTTTTAACACAATTTTCTTACCGAAACCTGCCGATTAAGAAATGGTCGGGATCCATGTTCGCTTGACCGCTCTGATCCATAGTAAAGCTTCATCTCCGGGAATTTTAAACAAGGAATCACCGTGTGTTTGTGTGGCTAAAGGCTAAAGCTTCCCAACTCCATATTTCTACTTTGACTTCTACATTATTAATTGAACAAATAGCAAAAGATTCAGCAACACAGATGTCCAAAATACTGTTTAATTGCGCCATGAAAAGAGACGACTTTTAGCCGCAAATAGTGCTGCGCAAATATTTCCTGACAGTCCATGACGTCACGCGCACGCGTCATTATCCCGCGATGTTTTCAACAAGAAACTCCGCGGGAAATTTAAAATTGCGATTTAGTAAACTAAAAAGGCCGTATTGGCATGTGTTGCAATGTTAATATTTCATCATTGTTGTATAAACTATCAGACTGCGTGGTGGGTAGTAGTGGGTTTCAGTAGGCCTTTAAGGTCATTAATTACCTGCACAATGGACACGAGGATCACGGATTGAAACGTGTTGTTGTCGTTTTCACAAGGTCCACAGGATTGTGGAGTTTGGGCGGAAGTACGTCAGTATACAGGAGAACTCCCAGGGTGAAACAGACCCACACGGCCCCCTACTGTCAGTAGCTAGCTGTTGTTTAGAAATCTGTGGAAATCCTAGTGTCACCATTAGTTTTCATTCAAATCAATATTATCAAAAACAATAAAAATATACAATGACAACTTTTTGTGGGTTTCACACATACATAAAGACCAAACCCTACATACATGTCTTTTTTTATTGTATCTAAATTTTAACAATCTACTGGAAATGGGACTTTGTCTGAGGATTAATAAAGTATCTGCACGTCTATCTATAGACAGTTTTTTATCTAATGTGTTTAGTCCTTCAAATCATGATAGATCATGGGATAGTTGGAATGAACCTCTGGCCAATAATAAGTTCTACTTCAATCTTTGTTGTCACATTTTGTTTGGCTTTTTTCTTCCTATTTACAGTGCGACAGTTTGCAGTAATAATATGTCAATAAAACGGCAATGACAATATAACATGAACAGGGAATTTTCTCGGTTTATAAGGTATTTTGTTAACACAAAAATATACATGTTATATTGATACAAAGTAACTGAAATTGAAAACCATCTACACCAGGGGTGTAAAACTAATTTTAGATCGCGGGCCACATGGAGAAAAATCTACTCCCAGCTGGGCCGGACTGGTAAAATCACGGCACGATAACTTAAAAAAAAATAAAGAAAACTTCAGATTGTTTTCTTTGTTTAAAAATAGAACAAGCACATTCTGAAATTAGAGAAATCATAATGTTGTTGGATTTTTTTTTTTTACAATTACCTGTTACGGTTAATAGTACATATACTTTATTTGTCGTTATTTTAATTTTCTGGATAAATTATGTAATAATGGAAATCAGTTAACTCATTGGTGTTTTAATCTATCAAGGTAAAAATTATATCAAAATCAAATTACAGTATGTTATTTATGTAATTTGATCATTTTCCTCGACTGATGTACATGTGGTTTATTTTGTACATATATATAGCATCATCTACAAAGTTACAAAGAATTGCTATTGTGACATCCAGTGGACAGATTTAGTACAGCTATTTCAGAGAGTGACAGCGGGCGAGACAGCCAACAAAGAAGAAGACCAGACTGCTGAAAAGCACCCAAGAAGGAAGAGCAATACTGCTAGAAAAAGCACATGCACAGAAGAAGCGGGAGACTTCTGCAAAGCGTAAAGACTTTAAAAAGAAAAAGAAAAAGCTGTTGTCACTCTGCCAACAACGGTTGTGACTGTGCATTGTTGGTCCTAGAAGAACCCAGGGCTAAGAAGAACGTTAAAATAAAATAAAATTTTCAGCTACTATTGGCATGTGCACAATAACACTAACAAACGGGATGCATTCATGTAAATGTTGCTAAAAGCAGCCTTTATTTTGCAAGTCTGTGTCATTCGGATGGTGTGCAGGTCAACCTAATGTTGTGACCAGGTAAATTCTATTCATTCTTTGAATAGAATAGAATAGAATAGAATAGAATAGAATATAAAGTACTTTATTGATCCCTGGGGGAAATTCAGCACCTCAGTTCGCTCACAATAGACAAATACTAAACAGCATTATTCACATGTAAATAATATAAATATATTATACATATATTCTACATTTAAGTGCAGTCAAGGAACATATACAGTACATTTTTGGTGATTTAACCCCCAATTCCAACCCTTGATGCTGAATGCCAAGCAGGGAGGTAATGGGTCCCATTTTTATAGTCTTTGGTATGATGACTTGGCTGGGGTTTGAACTCACAACCTACCAATCTCAGGGCGGACACTGAGTAGCCTAGTGGTTACAGCCTCAGCACTGCATTATTTTTACATTAACCCACCTGCGTGGTATGCCTTTTTCTAATACATTTTGTAATAAGATTTTATTTGCTCTCATCTTCTGCCCCATTGGTATTGAACGTGTGTCTTGTTGGTTTCTTAGGTGGCCTTATCAATTTTTTATGTCAAACAGAAGGATAAAGTCCATCTTGTTTGTTACTACATGTAAAGCGTCAATTTGTCTAACCTAGTCCACTTCCCTACGAATAGTTTTACCAAAGTGTCACTATTACATGTTATGTAGACCAACGGTCCCCAACCAGCGGTCCATGGACCGGTACTGGTCCGTGATGCATTTCCTACCGGGCCAGAAAGAAACATTAAATACTTCATGAACTACCGCATTTTCTCCGACCAAACTTTGGCTTGTCCCACTAGAAACACCAATAAGTTTGTTTAGAGAGATGTACAATAAAACTCTTTGTAAGAAGTTGCCATTTGTTATAACTTTATGACCTGATAAAATGCACATTATTGAACATATAAAATATAAATGTGACGGATTGTAGCCAAAGGCTGATTTCCATTTGCATCTCACTGCAAAGAAACAAGCCCAGGGCTCGCACTATTTCAGCCTTATAGCGAGTTGTAAATTTCATGCCCTTTTTTTGCTGTATTTATCCGGGACAAGTGGAAAAAGTGACCATTACCACATGAGGAGGGTAGCTTCAAAGACCTTATTCAGTACACACAGTCTTGTCATTTAATCAGCTAGGGTCTAAATTTGACACCAAGGATAATGAGGATATAAAGAGAAACCTGTAAAACTATCAAAATCTTTTTTATTCTCCTGGATCACAGGATCCTGCAGTGTCACACACATATGAAAAAAGAAAACATTTCATTCATCCATCCATCCATCCATTCATCTTCTTCTGCTTATCCGAGGTCGGGTCGCAGGGGGAGCAGCCTAAGTAGGAAAGCCCAGACTTCCCTCTCCCCAGCCACTCCGTCCAGCTCATTCATTCATTAAAATGGAAATTTTTCTCCTTGTAAAACCTGACTTTGTTGCTTGTGTGATTACAGAAAATGATCCTGCTCCGGATCACAGACTACCTGTTAAGATCCGCCGCTCGGATCTTACATTATTTGGTTTTGAGTCATTTGTGTTTATCTTCTTGATTCATGGACACTTCCGAGTCTTAGTTTGAGCACTTCCTGGTTTGTTTCTGTCACCATGGCGACTTGATTTGTTCACCTGCCTTTGTTAGCACACCTGGTTTTGATTAGTGACTTTTTATTAACCGACCTGTTTCATTTACTCGTCCTGGTCTCGTCAAGTTTGCTACAGTCTTTTCGATGTCTTCGTGGACTCCTGACTTCAGTAATAATCCGTTTTGATACTTGCTAGCTTCCACGCCTAGCCTCTTTGTGTTCTAAGTGTTTACTCGCTAATGCTTTCGCGCTTAGCCACCTTCTGTTTCCCTAGCTCACACGCTAGTAGATGTTTGTTTGCCTTTTTCCTTTGCACCAGTGTTTTTTTGTTATTAGTCTGTTTGTAGTTAAATAAATCTGTTTTCTTACTTCGACGCTGTGTTATTGCCCGACTGCATCTTGGAAGAAGCACCCCTTGCGCACGATGCCACAAAGACGTAACACTACCCAACTTCTGGACAGATAAAGGGTCACGGTTTGGTGGTCACGTACATCCTGTACCTCACAAACCAACACTTTTTTTTTTTAACTTTTGTACAGTTTAACTCTTGCCTAACTATGATAAAGCTTTTGCTATGTAAATTAATTTGCACTGTTGGAATATTCAGATGCATGCCAAAAGTACACAGATTCTTGTGAGAGAAAAATTACCAACACACTCACTTTTTTTGACAGAAACTAACAAACTTTTTTGCATAGTCTTCAGATCAAACACAAACTTTATGGTATGTATACAACTGAGAACACAGTTAACGTGGACATTTACAAACAACCAATCCCAGCCATTTAGTTTAGCAAGTCCCGTACAAACCTTGAGAAGACAAATATGCGTCAAAACCAAAGCAATCTTTTCTTTTGGAATAAATAGGTGGTCCACAGATAACCTTACAAATCCCTGCACACAAGTACCAGCACTTTACTTTAGATGTATGTCATCTCTACACAGCATAAGTAAAGCTTTGCAAACCATCAAGCACATGACGCTAATGCATTTGCCCTCCCTCTAAAGAGTAATCAGAGGATAGAGTATGCACAAACACAAACCTGCATGTATTAAATCCAAATGACAGAAGAAATATAGTTGTAGGTGAAGACAAGTACTGTAAGTGAGATGTTAAAATTTCCACAAGCTGGAAAAATGTTGAACATTTTAAAAATGATGCACCATTTAAAGGCCTACTGAAACCCACTACTACCGACCACGCAGTCTGATAGTTTTTATATCAATGATGAAATATTAACATTGCAACACATGCCAATACGGCCTTTTTAGTTTACTAAATTACAATTTAAAATTTCCCGCTGAGTTTCTTGTTGAAAATGTCGCGTGCGCGTGATATCCCGGGTCGCAGGGGACTTATTAGCGCTGCACCATTTGCGGCTAAAAGCCGTCTCTTTTCATCGCGCAATTAAACAGTATTCTGGACATCTGTGTTGCTGAATCTTTTGCAATTTGTTCAATTAATAATGGAGATATTTTTAAGAAACATGGAGTGTTTTATCACTTTTATGCAGATGACTGCCAAATTTATACGCCGATTTCAAAAGGCCACGGCCCCCTGAAACCCCTTCTTAACTGTCTATGCGACGTCAAGGCTTGGTTAGCCCAGAATGTTTTAATAATAAATGAGGGAAAAATTGAAATTTCAGTTTTTGGTCCGGCCCTCACTGACTTGGGACCATTGCAAAATTATGTGCGTCCCAAAGTCACCAGCCTTGGCGTCACTATAGACAGAGATTTTAAACTAGACAAACAAGTCAATGGCGTTTTAAAATCGTGTTTTTATCACCTTCGTCTTTTAGTAAAGGTTAAACCGTTTTTATCTTTTAACTTTTTTGAACAAGTCGTGCATGCTTTTATTTCAAGTCGCCTGGACTACTGCAATGCACTTTATGCTGGCATTAGCCAAAAAGCTCTCTCCCGGTTGCAGTTAGTCCAGAACGCGGGGGCCAGGAAACACCAGCATACAACCCCAATTCTTCAGAGTTTGCACTGGCTCTCTGTTCTTTTTAGAATTGATTTTAAAACATTGCTGTTTGTTTTTAAATCTTCACATGGACTGGCACCTCAGTATATCTCGGACCTCATCCAAATGTACACTCTTGCGTGCGCTCTGAGGTCCGAGAGCCAGTTCCAGCTCGTGGTGCCCAAGACCAGATTTAAGACCAGGGGAGACAGGGCCTTTTCTGTGGTCGGCCCTAAGCTCTGGAACACTCTGCCCCTCCATGTTCAAACTGATTCCACAGTGGAATGTTTTAAGTCTCGTCTTACGACCCACTTTGATTCTTTGGCTTTTACACTACGTGAGTTGTGTGGTCCTCTGTCCTCTGTTGTCCTCTGTTTTTTTTATACACTTTGATTTCTATTTTACTGTTTTAATTGATTTTACCCTTTAAAATTGTTTTTAATCATATTTATTTTTATATTGTTTTTTATATTGGTTTTATATTTATTTATTTTTTGTTTTTATTCAGTCATTGGTGGAGCATAATATTGTTTTTTAATAGTGTTTTTTAACATGGCTGTGCAGCACTTTGGAAATGTTATTGTTGTTTAAATGTGCTGTATAAATAAAGTGGATAGGATTGGATTGGAAAGTAGAAGGATGGAGGTGGGACGCTTTAGCCTTTAACCACAAAAACACACAGTGTTTCCTTGTTTAAGATTCCCGGAGGTTAAACTTTACTATGGATCGGAGCAATCAAGCGAACATGGTTCCCAACCATTTTTCATCCGGCAGGTTTCGGTGAGAAAATTGTGGTACAAAGTCACCTCTTACCGGAGATCAGCTGAGCTTGCGCCGTCCATGCAGGTGCCATCGACTTCCCTCAGAGTCTGGCGTCAAGACACCCGTGGACCCACCCCCCCGACTATCAGGTAATATTTAATCTCACTAAAACACTGGCAACACAATAGAAAGATTTACTAGGGTAAGAACTATCCTAGTAAATGTGTCTAAAACATCTGAATCCGTCCCAATGCAATCACCTTTTTTTTTTTACCTTTTTTTTTGTAGTCCTTCGCTATCAATATCATCATCCACGAATCTTTCATCCTCGCTCAAATTAATGGGGAAATTGTCGTTTTCTCGGTCCCAATAGCTCTTGCTGCTGGAGGCCACCATTAAAAACAATGTGAGGATGTGAGGAGTCCTCACCCTTGTGACGTCATCGTCTGCGACTTCCCGTACAGGCAAGGCTTTTTTATCAGCGACCAAAAGTTGCAAACTTTATCGTCGATGTTCTCTACCAACTCCTTTCAGCAAAAATATGGCAATATCGCAAAATGATCAAGTATGACACATAGAATGGACCTGCTATCCCCGTTTAAATAAGAAAATCTCATTTCAGTAGGCCTTTGAATTTATATTTTTGTCATTATTTTGAATTTACTGTATATACTATAATTTTTCAGTTATGTTGTGATGCCAATAAAACGAAGGCAACATGTTTATATGTATTATATAGAAACTATATCTTGGTCTTCAACCTCTTTAAAAAAAATATTGAATCACCAGTCTTGGAGGATGTCATTTTGCGGAAAATATGATAACAGCCATGACACAAAACTATATGTAATTCAGATGGCAACTTTCTGGCTTTAAGAAACAATAAAAATAAATCAAGAAAATACAAATTGGAGTTGTAAGTAACAGTTTCAATTTCATATCAATTAGACTGAAAAATACAATACACCACTAGTACACTACATTGCCAAAAGTATTTGGCCACCTGCCTTGACTCACATATGAACTTGAACTGCCATCCCATCCCCGACCCCTAGGGTTCAATATGATCTTGGTCCACCTTTTGCAGCTAATACAGCTTCAACTCTTCTGGGAAGGCTGTCTACAAGGTTGCGGAGTGTGTTTATAGGAATTGTGTGACCATTCTTCCAAAAGTGCATTGGTGAAGTCACACACTGATGTTGGTTGAGAAGGCCTGGCTCTCAGTCTCTTTTCTAATTAATCCCAAAGGTGTTCTATCGGGTTCAGGTCAGGACTCTGTGCAGGCCAGTCAAGTTAATCCGCACTAGACTCTGTCATCCATGTCTTTATGGACCTTGCTTTGTGCACTGGTGCACAGTCATGTTAGAAGAGGAAGGGGCTCGCTCCAAACTGTTCCCACAAAGTTGGGAGCATGGAAGTGTCGAAAATGTTTTGGTATCCTGGATAATTTAAAGTTCCTTTTACTGGAACTAAGGGGCCAAGCTCAACTGCTGAAAAACAACCCCACAACATAATTTCTCCTCCACCAATTTTTACACTCGGCACAATGCAGTCCGAAATGTACTGTTCTTCGGGCAACCTCCAAACCCAGACTCGTCCATCAGATTCATTAGTCCAGAGAACGAGTCTCCACTGCTCTATAGTCTAGTGGTGACGTGCTTTACATCACCGCATCCGACGCTTTGCATTGGACTTGGTGATGTATGGCTGAGATGCAGCTGCTCACCCATTGGAAACCCAATCCATCAAGCTCTCTGCGTACTGTATATGGGCTAATTGGAAGGTCACATGACCTAACTAGAGCTCTGTAGCAACTGACTGTGCAGAAAGTCTCTCAGCACTATGCTCTTCAGCATCCGCTGACCCCTCTCTGTCAGTTTACGTGGCCTACAACTTAATGGCTGAGTTGCTGTTGTTCCCAAACACTTCCATTTTCTTACAAACCCCGTTTCCAAATGAGTTGGGAAATTGTGTTAGATGTAAATATAAACGGAATACAATGATTGGCAAATAATTTTCAACCCATATTCAGTTGAGTATACTACAAAGACAACATATTTGATGTTCAAACTGATAAACATTTTTTTTTTTGGCAAATAATCATTAACTTTAGAAATTGATGCCAGCAACACGTGACAAAAAAGTTGGCAAAGGTGGCAATAAATACTGATAAAGTTGGGGAATGCTCATCAAACACTTATTTGGAACATCCCACAGATGTGCATGCCAATTGAGAACAGGTGGGTGCCATGATTGGGTATAAAAGCAGCTTCCATGAAATGGTAAGTTATTCCCAAACAAGGATGGGGCGAGGGTCACCACTTTGTAAGCGATTGTCGAACAGTTTTAAAACAATATTTCTCAACGAGCTATTGCAAGGAATTTAGGGATTTTACCATATACGGTCCGTAAAATTGTCAAAAGGTTCAGAGAATCTGGAGAAATCACTGCACGTAAGCGATGATATTACGGATCTTTGATCCCTCAGGCGGTACTGCATCAAAAACCGACATCAGTGTGTAAAGGATGTCATCACATGGGCTCAGGAACACTTCATAAAACCACTGTCAGTAACTACAGTTGGTCGCTACATCTGTAAGTGCAAGTTAAAACTCTACTCTGCAAAGCAAAGCCCATTTATCAACAACACCCAGAAACGCCGCCAGCTTAGCTGGGCCCCAGCTCATCTAAGATGGACTGATGCAAAGTGGAAAAGTGTTCTGTGGTCTAACAAGTCCACATTTCAAATTAGATTTGGAAACTGTGGACGTGGTGTCCTCTGGAACAAAGAGGAAAATAACCATCCGGATTGTTATAGGCGCGAAGTTCAAAAGCCAGCATCTGTGATGGTATGGGGGTGTATTAGTGCCCAAGGCATGGGTAACTTACACATCTGTGAAGGCACCATTGATGCTGAACGGTCCATACAGGTTTTGGAGCAACATATGTTGTCATCCAAGCAAAGTTATCATGGACGCCCCTGTTTATTTCAGCAAAACAATGCCAAGTCAGGTGTTACAACAGCGTGGCTTCGTTAAAAAAAAACAGTGCGGGTACTTTCCTGGCCCGCCTGCAGTCCAGACCTGTCTCCCATCGAAAATGTGTGGCGCATTATGAAGCGTAAAATACGACAGCGGAGAACCCGGACTGTTGAACGACTGAAGCTCTACATAAAACAAGAATGAGAAAGAATTCCACTTTCAAAGCTTCAACAATTAGTTTCCTCAGTTCCGAAACGTTTATTGAGTGTTGTTAAAAGAAAAGGTGATGTAACACAGTGGTGAACATTCCCTTTCCCAACTACTTTGGCACTGTTGCAGCCATGAAATTCTACGTTAATTATTATTTGCAAAAAAAAATAAAGTTTATGATTTTAAACATCAAATATCTTGTCTTTGTAGTGCATTTAACTGAATATGGGTTGAAAAAGATTTTTTTTTTTTTTTTTTTTTAAATTAAATCAACACAAAAACACACAAAATACACTTTCCATCAGTGCATCAACCCCCTTAAGAAAACCCCCTCCCTCCCCCATTCACACCCAGCCACACCCACTCACACAAAAAAGGGTTGTTTCTTTCTGCTACCAAAATGCTGGTTCCCACAACATATATAACACAGTCTGCAAGGGACATAGTCCCTGAAACACACATGATTGTGTGTGTTGCCGGTCCACTAACACTATCATTAATTACTATTTTTTATGTAATTGTTTTATATGATTTTACTTTCTTTTTTATCCCAAAAAAATGTCATTGTTTTCCTTTTTTTTAATCTCATTTTATTTTGTTAAAAAAAAATAATAATAATAACCTTATCTTCATCAGACCAGGTTGTTAATGGAATTAGACTTGTCTAAAAGGTTTTTAAAACCAGGTCCAGTCCAGACAATGTCAAAGTGGGCCTCAGCAACACACACCCTCATCCATGTACAACAACAAAAATTACGGAAACAAGTTATAAACAAAATTACATTTTCATAAAAAGCATTTGTGTATAGTCCATATTATGTCCAAGTCAGATTCAACACACCTTCATTTTGTACACTCAAAAAAAGGGAACACAACAACAGATAGCATATATGTTGCTGTTGTTGCATATCTATAAACATTATTACATTTTCATAATAAGCCTTTAAGGATTTCCCATCTTTTTTCATGTTTTTTGGCATCATTATCGTTGTCAATCATGTATCTTTCTAAAGTTAAAAAATACTGAATAAATGTTTTAAAGAAAGTAATACTAAGTGAATATCTATTTTTGGCCTTAAAAATAAACCTTTTACCAAGTACTATAATTAAATTGACTAAGTCATGCTTGTCAATAAACTCTCCTAAAATAACAGAAACTATATCAAGCTTCATAAACAAACCAATCCTTGAACACGTTTTTTCAACTTCCACCCAAAAGGAAGACACAATATGACAATACCAAAACAAATGCAGGGTGGATTCAGATTCCTGACAGCAAAAGCGGCAATCATCTGACTCAGTCATATTCCATAGTTTTAACATTTTCCCCGTTGGTAAGAAGTTATAAATAATTTTAATTTGAAAATAACGTTTTTGCACATCGATAGTAGTTTTGTAGATTAGTTTGAATATGGTATCCCACGGCAACGGGCAGTCAAAAAAGTCCTCCCATTTTCCATATGTGTTATATGGGACAGCCTTCAAAGATGTCTTTATTAAATAAAAATTATATATTTTTTTATTAATTTTAGTTCCTTTTTGCCAACTAGAATTTCTTATTAGAGGTTTACAAACTAGTAATTTAGTAGTTCCATAATTAATTATTTTTTTCCATCTTTTCCTAATTACTCCAGTTAGTTGATTAAAAGAAAAGCTTGAACAAGCATCACCATACATAGTTCTGAATTCATCATACTTCATAATTTTACCATTCTCATTGATCATATCATTGACAAAAATGATTCCTCTTTCAAACATATTTTTCCAAAAGAAAGGCTTTCCATCTATTAAAATATTAGAGTTCATCCATATTATCTGCTGCAAAATATCATCTCTTTTTTTTGGCACATGAAATTGAAAACACCACCATGAGTGGATTGTTTCCTTTATGAACCCCTCCATGTTTCCCAGCAGACTCTCTACATAAGAATAATGGGAGGGGATCACTTGTAAAAAAGGATACAATTTTCTTTGATACATTACATGTTTTCTGTCCAACAGGACACTTGTGTACCACTCAGTATTTAAGTACATCTTTGGAACAATTGATGCGTTTAAAGAAAGACACATAGCTTCAAGGTTGAGAAGTTTTAGGCCCCCATATTCATACTCATTGTACAAAACCTTTCTTTTAATCTTTTCTGGTTTGCCGTCCCAGACAAAATCAAAGACCCTCCGTTCATAAACCTTAAAGAAGTTTTGTGATGGAGCTGGTAATGACAAAAACAAAAAAATAAACTGAGGAATAATTAACGAGTTGACAATAGATATTTTACCATATAAGGTTAAGGATTTCCCTTTCCATAGTTGCATAATTTTGTCCAGCTTTCTTAGTCGATTATCATAATTTACTGAGCATAGATCTTCCAGATTCTCTTGTACAACAACACCAAGTATGTTAACAGGTCCATCTGTCCACAAAACAGGCACTTTGCATTCCATTCGGAAGGATGTTCCCTTTAGATTTCCGATCCTTAAAATTTTAGATTTATCATAATTAAACTTAAACCCAGATTGCTGTGAAAATATATCCAAAAGATCAAGGAGGTTCCGCAAACAATGAGGATTGGGGCTGATAAAGAAGCTTGTAAGCTCGTCTGCATACATTGTTATTTTACTTTCAATATTATTATTGCTGAGCCCTTCAATATTTCGATTCAATCTAACTTTAATCGCTAATATTTCCATAGCAATAATAAATAGGTATGGAGACAAAGGGCACCCTTGTTTTAGACCTCTTAATAGAGGTATTGTCCCAGAGATGTATCCGTTATTGATCATTTTACAGTTAGTTTTATTATATAGTGTCTTGATCCAATGTAATAGAGAGTTGCCAAAATTGAAAAAAACTAAGCTTTTACAAATAAAATCTAAGCTAATTTTGTCAAAAGCCTTCTCCAGGTCGGCTACAAAAATTAAGCCTCTTTTATTCTCCATATTATAATTTTCAATAATTACCAGGTGCCAATCAGCCACAGCTGAGGGGGAAAAACACTCAGGGAGAAACACAGGAAACAGACAAAATAAGAGCGCTGACAGGAAATACTTCACATACAGAAGAAACCAAGACAAATGCGGAGGAAAAAACTAAAACACAAGCTTTCAGGGGAAAGCATGACAGATTCTGATCATTTGGATGGGTGGCCAAATACTTTTGGCAATATATTGTACTTTGTTGCACTTCCTCTGGCTTTTATAACAGTCTCTGAGGCATATACTTAACAAGTGACAAACAGTACTCTTTATCAATATTGCCCCAGCTTTCTCTGATTGGTGTTGACATATCCATTTTCTTTTAATTTCCACCACGGATTTTCAATTAGATTAAGAATTTGACTATTTACATTGATTGATTGGTTGCAAATTTTATTAGTGGATTGCAAAGGAAGACAATGAATTACATGAAACAGTACAGTTTACACAGTACAGTACATATTGTGTACCATTGACCACTAAATGGTAACACCCAAATAAGTTTTTCAACTTGTCCACGTTAATCAATTCATGATACAAATATATACAATCAGCATAATACAGTCATCAAACAAGTTATACAAGTATAGACATTTGATTATTTACAATCCAGGGAGATGGGATGTGGTGGGGGAGGGGGTGATGTTCGGGTTATAGCTGCCTCGAGGTGTTCTTTTAGTGCGGTTTTGAAGGAGGATAGAGATGCGCTTTCTTTTTACACGTGTTGCGAGTGCATTCTATATTGCAGTCATTGACCTTATATGTATCTTTCTTCAAGGAAAGGTTTTGCTCTATGGCAAGATGCATTATCATCTTGAAAATGATGTCATCATCCCGCCACACCATTCCGATTGATAGAAAAGTGTCCAAAATGTCTATTTAAAATTGCGCATTTATAGAAGATGTAATGACAGCCATCTCTACAGTGCTGTGCAGTTTCTTTTTTTATTAAATATTGCTTTAAGTTTTCTTTCTTGACACTTTGATGTTTTCCTTGGTCTTGCCTTTTACATCTTCCTTTGTGGTGTGTACTTGGTCCAGATTTAAATCCAGCTGACTGTTAACAATCAATATCATTTGCAACATTGCTTGATAATGTATCTTCTTGAATACATTTGAAAATCCATTCCTTGGTTTCAATTGACATCTCCCTTGTTGGAGCCATGATGTACTGTATGTCAATCCACCTGGTAGGGATGGGAATCGAGAACCGGTTGTTGTTTAGAAACCGGTTCACAGTGTAGCTATTCCGTGGAATCACTTGCCATTTTTTCAATCAGTTTCCCTAAGGATTATTCTCAAGCAATATTGAGGTCATTACACAACCTGCGTAGTGACGTCAGACGGCAACATGGCTGAAAAAGCGTTTCAAAGTTTGCTGGCATTTTACAAGACAAAAATGCAACTGTGCTAATTGTAAAAATTGCAAGGTTGCTATTTCATCAGGCGGAGGACATATGAGCAATTTGTTAATATCTTGATAGTCATGATATTGTACATGTAAAAATCATAAAAGTAGAATATAGTGTAAAAGTCCATTCATGTCCGCAATTCAATGTCACGAAGGGGTGGTGACAAACCCCAAGATGCAGAGATGATAGGCTTGGTACAAGAAAATGTTGTTTTAATGTTCAAAAAAAGGCAAGAAAAACACGAACCAGGAACCAGGAAACATCAAACAGGGACAGGAGTCAGGATCCAGGGAATAGCTCACAGCCTTCAAGAAACAGGCAGTCCACAGCATACCGCAAACAATACTCCAGCCTTAAATGGAGGGCAAGGCAGGTTTAAATAATGCCTCTGATTAGTGCTCGGGCAGCAGGTGAGCGAGCAAACACTAGTCAGAGGCAGGTGGAAAAAATAAGTAACCTTGGTAACTAAAACAAACAAGGGTGTTTAAAAAACTGGAACAGAAGGAGTCTTTTACAGAAAATAACAAAAAAACATGATCCAGACCACAGATCATGACATTCAACTTCAAATGTGAATCTAATATGTAATATAAACTCAGTAGATACAATGTGAGACATGTCAAGCTTTTATGTATTGAATAATTTTGTGGGTCATGGCTTATATTTTTGAAAACTCCATTTCTGAGATTTTAACCGGATGTTTTTTTATAAGCTGATTGCAGTAAACTTCCGCATTAAATCAAAAGAATGCTTGAAATATATTGGGTTGCATGTTATGTTAGGGCAGGGGTAGGGAACCTATGGCTCTCGAGCCAGATGTGGCTCTTTTGATGACTGCATCTGCCTCTCAGATAAATCTTAGCTGATGTTGCTTAACACGATAAGTAATGAATAATTCCGCTGTTAATCAGTGTTAAAAATAACGTTCAAAATATAAAATATTCTCATGCATTTTAAGCCATCAATCCGTTTCTATCGCACCTGTTCAAGAAGTCGCATTAATGGTATAAAGTATTTTTTTATTATTATTGGTTAGCTTCAGAATAACAATGTTATTAGAAAGAATAAGAGATGCACACCTTTAGTTGTTGTGATCAGGGACAGTCCAAATAAAATAGGATGGTTTTACAAGGGCTTCACGGTGGCAGTGGGGTTAGTGCGTCTGCCTCACAATACGAAGGTCCTGAGTAGTCAGGGTTCAATCCCGGGCTCTGGATCTTTCTGTGTGGAGTTTGCATGTCCTCCCCGTGAATGTGTGGGTTCCCTCCGGGTACTCCGGCTTCCTCCCACTTCCAAAGACATGCACCTGGGGATAGGTTGATTGGCAACACTAAATTGGCCCTAGTGTGTGAATGTGAGTGTGAATGTTGTCTATCTGTGTTGGCCCAGCGATGAGGTGGTGACTTGTCCAAGGTGTACCCCGCCTTCCGCCCGTTTGCAGCTGAGGTAGGCACCAGCGCCCCCCGCAACCCCAAAGGGGAATAAGCAGTACAAAAAGGATGGATGGTTGGGTGTACAAGGGTACAGGTCTACATGTTTCTCCTCATTGAGCTAAATTGAATCCAGTCTCTGTTTAATTCCTTGCTTCTTGTCTGTTAAATAGATGTCATCAGTGTTTCAACCTGACACTTGTATTCAGTGTTAAAAATATTATACGGCTCTCACGGAAATACATTTTAAAAATATTTGGCTTTCATGGCTCTCTCAGCCAAAAAGGTTCCCGACCCTTGTGTTAAGGAGATGACAAATATTTTTATGAGTTTAGAAAAGTTCTTGTTCACATTCTTGTGTATTTTCCAAATGTTTCATTTTGTTAAATTATACAGAGGAATATGTAGTTCCTATATTTATTTTCCATGCTATGTGCCTCTTTAGACCTCACCGTTGGCTTTGTAAGGTCATGTTCCCTTCAAACTAAACAACATTGATGCTAATCCACCTTGTAATTTGCTTTCTGTCTGGCTCCATTTCCCTTATCTCTCCTGCTCTATCGAATTTTTTTTCCCTCCCCCCAGACTGGGCCCCCCGCCTCCATAGGAGCTCAGTCTGAGATCATCCTTCTTACTCCTCCTCCCCCATCATCCACCGTTTTCCCAACTTTCACAAGGCACCGTGAGTAACAAATTATCAGTTTTTCTGTTCTGTTACCATGTTGTTGTACTTCCATCCATCCATCCATTTTCTACCGCTTATTCCCTTTGGGGTCGCGGGGGGCCCTGGTGCCTAGCTCAGCTACAATCGGGCGCAAGGCAGGATACACCCTGGACAAGTCGCCACCTCATCGCAGTGTTGTTGTACTTGTGCAATGAAAATAAAGCTCTTCCTTTTTTACCAAACAAAAATCGATAAGATAATCAACCAAGAACGAAATCATTAAGCAGAATCAAAAGTGGAACTGGAAAAATCTTATCAACACTCTTTTGTAACTGCAGACTGATGAACACATTTCTAATTGATATGACATGACTGTTCACTTTGAAAATTAAAATTGACAGGGTGATTCCAATTTTTTCCCCCTCAGAATTGTGTAATTCCACAATGTTTTCACTTTGTTTGTTCTAAAAATCCAACTGTTACTGAAAACCACAATTCGTATTTCTGATTTATTTTAGTGTTTCTTAAAGTTAGAAAGTAGTCGTTTTAAATTCTATAGCCATTTCAGACATGTTATGTGTCATTTTTGTTTCCTGCTTTTTTTTCCTCAAAATGTCATGGCCCGGGCACGCGTAATGTGCGCTGCGCTAAGCACAGCTCCGAGAGCACGCAAAATGCGAGCCAGACCGATGGCAGCGAGCGCCTGCAATCAATCGCCGGCAATCAGCACACCTGGTGCTGATGATCAAACTCGCCTTCAAAAGCCTGCACAACCAACTATCCCGCGCCGGAACGTAACTTTCTGTTGGCGTACACTAAGGTAGGCATATTAAACTATCTTCCCATGCTTGAAGGTAAACCTCAAGTTTTGTCGCGCGACATTTTCGTTCCAGCTTTTGTTAGAGTGGTTAGAGCAGTGGTTCTTAAACTTTTTTTGTCATCCCCCACTTTGGACAAGGGGGAGTTTTCAAGCTCCACCTGCCCCCATCACCCCAACAGAACGCTAATGCCAAGTTTAACATTTTTAAATGTATTGAACATCAAGTAACATTCAAGTTGTATATATTCAAACTCAATAACATAAAACAACATCAAGTTCAATAATAAATAAAATAACCGTGCAGCTGTGGTATAACTTGCATCAATTTCAATAATAAATAAAATAACTATTCTGCCAGTTTTCTTTGAAAGAAATCAAGTGGCTTTTTGACGTGATTGGGGTGTGTGGTCTCGAGGTGTCTCTTTAATTTGTTGGGTCTCATGCTGTCTGCTGCTAGCGGTTTTAGACACAGAACACACAGGGGTCTCTCCTCTGCCCCCACCACTGTTGCCGTGAATCCGAGAGTAAAAATACCCTTCATCATATTTTCTTTTGGATTGGCTTTTTGGTCTATTAAGCCCGTCAGATTTTGTTTCTCTGCAGGCGCTGGCTCTGGCTCGACGACCTTTGAGGTGCGAGTCACAAATGTATCCATTTTGTGTAATTGTGGTCCACACATTAGCCTGCTACCCATCCGCGTGAAAGATTGTTCAGCTTAGCCCCGCCCCCATTAGTTACTGTTGCTATGTCTGTCAAACTTTCGCTCCTACCTAGAAATTTAAAGCCTAGAGGAAAAATAAGTAATTCACATTTTTCTACGTAACGGATTTCACAGACAGAATCACAAAGTGATTTACGGTGTGTATAGAAAATGAAAGCATAGTAAAAAAAAAAATCTAAGAATATAATAAAAAAAAAAAAATTTTTGTGAAATTTCCTACCGTTCCTCGCGCCCCACCTTTCATGTCTCTATTCAACACCAGTGGGGCCCGCCCCACACTTTGAGAAACGCTGGGTTAGAGTGTCTGCCCTGAGATCGGTAGGCCGTGAGTTCAAACCCCGACCGAGTCGTACCAAATACTCTGAAAATGGGACCCATTAGATCCCTGCTTAGCACTCAGCATCAATGGTGGGATTTAGGGGTTAAATCACCAAAATGATTCCCAGGCATGGCCACCGCTGCTGCTCACTACTCCCCTCACCTCCCAGGGGGTGAACAAGGGGTTGGGTCAAATGCAGGGGTTAATTTCACCACACCGAGTGTGTGTGTGACAATTATTGGTACTTTGTACATTAATTATTTGCATTGGTAAAGTAACGAGTAACTATAATTAATTACTATTTAATAGCACATTTTCCCAACACTGCTGATGAAATATACATTATACATCCATCATCACTAAAAGACACTTGCAGTAGTAGATTATGTAATGATGAACACTTTTAAACAATTTACCGATTTACGGTTAGGCTCCAGCCAACCCCGAGAGGGCCAAGCGGTAGAAAATGGACAAGTGGATGGAATTTACAGATACAGACGATTAACACTTCAGGGGAAAGTGCCAGGAGAGGTTTGTTGTTTCAATAATCTGTATGTATTTTTCTATATTAATGTCTTATATACAGTATGTAATGCATATATCAACTGCTCTCTTCCTCTCGCTCGCCCGCTCTCTCTCTCATCCCTGTTTTTTTTTTTTTTTTTTTTTTACAAAAAGCAGCTGCTTCCTGCAGGCTGACTGGCTGGATCAATGGCTTGTGCAAAAGAGCAGCAGATGTGTGTGTTGTCCACATGATCCTTCTGCACTCATTATATAAGAGGATTTCTCAGCAGGTAGTAATAGGCCATCTGTTTGACATGTACGTGGGGCACTAATATCAAGAGTCAAAACATTACCATTCAGACAAAGGTGAAAAGGGATGTCCTAACAGGAGCTAAAATATGACCACATAACATTTGTGTTTGTTTGCAGGACATTTCAGTTCCAGACAATACGATTTTATCTTGATACGCTGGCTACAGTAAGGACTGTCACCGCCTGCTGCCGCCTTGTGGTTTGTATGCTCAATTTTCCTTTGTTGGTGCAGCAGACCTCGCTCTTACTTTTTGTCTTCCTCAGAGTTCCTGTGTTTCCCTTTGGGCGGAGTTGGGAGACGTGCACAGCTGTGTCCAATCTCATCAGCACTACTTAAGCACCCCCTTGTCAGCTGGATGGCACTCGGCAATTCCACTCTTCCTGTACAAAGACACCATACTTGCCAACCTTGAGACCTCCGATTTCGGGAGGTGGGGGTCGTGGTTGGGGGCAGGGCATGGTTGGGGGCGTGGTTAAGAGGGGATGAGTATATTTCCAGCTAGAATTCACCAAGTCAAGTATTTCATATATATATACACAAACCCTGTTTCCATATGAGTTGGGAAATTGTGTTCGATGTAAATATAAATGGAATACAATGATTTGCAAATCCTTTTCAACCCATATTCAATCAATCAATCAATCAATCAATCAATGTTTATTTATCCAGCCCTAAATCACAAGTGCCTCAAAATGCTGCACAAACTACAACGACATCCTCGGTGAGGCCCACATAAGGGCAAGGAAAAAGTCACCCCAGTCGGACGTCGACAATGATGACTATGAGAAACCTTGGAGAGGACCGTATATGTGGGCATATTTAGGATTGTTTTTATTAAGGCGGATGAGATTTGAGTAATATTTAGCTTTGGCTAAGGTACACATGCGTTTATAAGTTATTAAACTATCACCCCATGCTTGATGGTGCACCTCAAGAAAATTTGTCCCGGGAGGTTTTCCGGAGAAGCACTGAATTTCTGGACCCTCCCGGTAGACAAGTATGGAAGACACCTAAGCCCACAGTCTAAAGCATAGATTGGACCACTCTTAAAATTACCAATTGGAGTATTATTTGTCATAGTCACTGTTTGTGCTATGCTTCGTCTCCAGCTAACTCTATTACTCTTCCTACTCTTCACCACCCTGATCACCTATCCTTCCTCAGTCCCGGATTCTGGGTGCAGTACAGTGGGAGTTGGAGAGATGTGTGTCGGAGGCAATCAGGGATTCCCCATCCCCTGCAGAATGTCCTCCTGGACACCTTTTTGTGCCGAGAACCCTCCGTTCAGAGGTCTTGAAGTGGGCTCATACATCCAAGATTGCCTGCCACCCAGTTTCTGCTCACTCAGCGGTTCTGGTGGCCTACCATTCACACTGACACTAAGAAATTTGTGGTTGCAAGCCCCGTCTGCGCCAGAAGCAAGGCTTCCCATCAAGCTCCTGCGGGGTTGCTGCAGCCCCTTCCCATTCCCTCTCGCCCATAGTCGCATAGTGCTCTGGACTTTGTCACAGGTCTACCCATCTCAAAGAGTTTTTCTGTCATCCTCACCATAGTTGACAGATTTTCTAAGTTCACACATTTTCTCCCCCTCCGTAGACTTCCCTCCTCCCTGGAGACCGCCAAGCTTCTGGTCAACCATGTGGTTCGACTTCATGGGATCCTCTTGGATGTGGTGTCGGACAGAGGTCCTCAATTTTCATCCGCTACATGGAGAGTTTTCTGTAACTTGTTAGGAGCCACTATTAGTTTGTCTTAAGGATACCCCTCACAATCCAATGGACAACCGGAAAGAGCCAACCAGGACCTAGGAGCGGCCCTGAGATGCGTGTGTCACCAGCATCCATCATTGTGGTCCGCCTATCTCCCATGGGTGGAGTATGCCCGTAATACCCTAATCTGTTCATCTACTGGCTTGTCTCCTTTCGATGTGGTGCATGGCTTCCACTCTCCCATCTTCTCCTCTCAAGAGATTGAGTCCACTGTTCCCTCCGTGATTGCCTTCCTGCGCCGTGTGCACCGTGTGTGGCGTGATACCCGTGCTGCTTTGTCGCGGACAGCCTAACTGAACCAGACCATGGCTAATTGCCATCGCATACCTTCTCCCGACTACAAACCCGGCCAGAGGGTTTGGTTATCATCCAAAAACATTACACTACCAGGAGAGTCGAAGAAACTCGCACCTAAATTCATCGGACCATACGAGGTGGAGCGGATGATAACTTCCGTCACAGCTCGACTCAAGATACCCAAGTCCTGCAAGTCGTATCCTGTCTACCATGGTTCCCGCCTAAAACTCATCGAGTCGAGCGACCTTAGCCCTCCACCTGTGTCTCCCCCTGCTCCTCAGCAGGTAAACCCCGCCTCCCGCCCGATTGTAGCTGAGATAGGCACCAGCGCCCCCCCCCCCCCCCCCGTGACCCCAAAGGGAACAAGCGGTAGAAAATGGATGGATGAAGCCATTTAAACCGGATATAATACCAACATAGTCACAATAACACTGCAATAGTCCATATATTGTACAGATGAAACTTAAAACTTGAGATGTCCGATAACATCAGACTGCGGATATTAGCGGCCGATAAATACTTTAAAATGTAATATCGGAAAATATTGATTTCAGGAGTGGTACGCGGACGTGGGAGAATTACAGAGGAGTTTCGTCTCCCAGTCATATTTGCCAAACCTCCCGATTTTCGCGGGAGATTCCCGAATTTCAGTGCTCCTCCCGAAAATCTCCCGGGGCAACCATCCTGCCGAATTTCTCCCCATTTCCACCCAGACAACAATATTGAGGGCGTGCCTTAAAGGCACCGCCTTTGCATGTTGGCCCAATCACATAATATCTACGGCTTTTTACACACACAAGTGATAGCAAGGCATACTTGGTCAACAGCCATACAGGTCACACTGAGGGTGGCCGTATCAACAACTTTAACACTGTTACAAATATGCGCCACACTGTGAACCCACACCAAACAACAATGGCAAACACAATTCGGGAGAACATCCTCACCGTAACACAACATAAACACAACAGAACAAATACCCAGAAACCCTTGCAGCACTAACTCTTCTGGGACGCTACAATATACACCTTCGCTACCCCCTACTCCCTACACACACACACACATCAACCCCGCCGCCCCCAAGCCCGCCCACCTCAACCTCCTCATGCTCTCTCAGGCTAGCATGTCCCAAATTCCAAGCTGCTGTTTGAGGCATGTTAAAAAAATATTGCACTTTGTGACTTCAATAATAAATATGGTAGTGCCATGTTGGCATTTTTTTCCATAACTTAAGTTTTGTTTTTTTCTAAAAACCTTGTTACATTGTTTAATGCATCCAGCGGGGAATCACAACTAAATTAGGTATAATAATGGGGACGGCGTGACAAAGTTGGGAGAGTGGATGTGCGAGCAATCTGAGGGTTCCTGGTTCATTCCCCACCTTCTACCATCCTAGTTACTGTACGTCCATGGTGTCCTTGAGCAAGACACTTCACCCTTGCTCCTGATGGGTCCTGGTTAGCGCCTTGCATGGCAGCTCCCGTCATCAGTGTGTGAATGTGTGTGTGAATGGGTGAATGTGGAATTAGTGTCAAAGCGCTTTAAGTTCCTTAAAAAGGTAGAGAAGCGCTATATAAATACAACCCATTAACCATTTACCATTTAGTAATGTGTTTATTCCACGACTGTATATATTGGTATCGGTTGATATCGGAATCGGTAATTAAGAGTTGGCCAATATCGGAATATCGGATATCGGCAAACAAGCCATTATCGGACATCTCTACTTAAAACATTTGAATATCAAAAGTTTGTTTATTCCAGCAATTACATTTACTAGGTCAAAACTAATATACGACATAGTAATACGTTTATTTTACATACTTGTTTCATATTTGAAGTTGAATTGCTGACATGAATGAACTTTGGCCTAATTCTCTTCTGTATATACATATATATCCCATATTTTAATGCTGTAATCGGGATGGGAATGTGTTTCGATTAGGGCGGGGGTCAGCAACCCGCAGCTCTCGAGCCGGATGCAGCTCTTAAGTGCCGCACTAGTGGCTCCCTGGAGTTTCTTTAAAAATGGATTGAAAATGGAAAATGATGGGAGAAAAATAATTTTTTTGTTTTAATATGTTTTTTGTTTGAGGACAAATATGACACAAACCTTCACAATTGTTAGAGAGCCCACTGTTTATTAGGTTTTTGTATGCTTCACTGATAAGAGTATTTGCTGAACATCGTTTTGTCCTACAACTTTCGGCAATTCTTGAACTCACCATAGTGAGTACTGTGACGCAACAGTTTGTTTACATGTAAAATCTTCCACTCCTTCTTTGTCTCATTTTGTCCACCAAACGTTTTATGCAGTGCGTGAATGCACAAATGTGAGCTTTGTGGATATTATTGACTTGTGTGGAGTGCTTATCAGGCATATTTGGTCACTGCATGACTGTAAGCTAATCGATGCAAACAAGCTATTTAGGCTAGCTGTATGTACATATTGCATCATTATGCCTCGTTTGTAGGTACATTTGAGTTCATTTAATATCCTTTACTTATGTCCTTTGTGTGTTTAATTTATAATTGCATGTCTCTGTCAAGACTTGGAATAAGGAGTGGACTCAGATGCAGAGATGAGTTTCTAAAAAGCTTTAAATCAAAATGTCATCAAGATATATATACACAATCTGATCTAGGAAGTCTCTGATTACATCATTTATCATGGTTTGGAATACAGCGGGTGCATCGGTGAGTCCAAATGGCATGACTAAATTTTCATAAATTCCAGTGGGAGTATTAAATCCTGTTTTCCACTCATCCCATTCCCTTATGCGGATCAGGTGGTAGGCGTTACGAAGATCAAGTTTAGTGAATACCTTTGCTTGTTGGAGTTGATCAAACACTGATGACCTGAGAGGGACGGGGTACCGGTTCTTTATGGTGATGTCGTTGAGTGGACTGAAATCGATGCATGCCCACAGGGATCCATCCTTTTTGCCCACAAAGAAGAAACTGGCACCCGCTGGTGATGAGGAGGGCGGACCAATTTCGCTCTCAATGATGCTGTGAGAAACTCCTTCACGGCCGCCCTCTCAGGCCTAGAAACTGCATAAAGGCGACCTTTGAGTGTGATGGATTCTGGGACAAAGTCAATGGCGCAGTCATATGGTCGGTGTGGAGGAAGAGGCATGGCTTTGGTCTTGTTGAATATGTCTCGAAGGTGGTGGTAGCATGGGGGCACGGACTTCAGATCCGGGTACTCTGTTTTTGTGGCGGGGTTTGCAGAAAACAGATTGAGTTGTGCTTCACTTTTTTGTTGTGCAAGGCCAGGGAAACAGTCATTACTATAGTCCTTTCCCCATGCTTTAATTTCGCCTGTTCTCCAATTTATCTGTGGGTTGTGTTGATACAGCCATGGTAATCCCAAAATCAAGGTGTGTGAGGAGGTCTTGAACAGACATAAGCGGATCCTTTCTTCATGGTCTTTTATGCATAAGTGGATGGGTTATGTGGCGTGAGTAATTACAAAAAGTTCCTTCCCTTCCAGAGCTCTAGCTCTGATGTGTCGAGCTAATGGTTTAGATTTAATCCTTAATTTAGCAGCCAGAGACCAGTCCATTAAACTTCCGTCTGCCCCCGGATCAATGAGCGCCCCAATGTCCGTGGTTGTGTGATGTTTTACCTGAATCTTGGTGAGGGTACATGTAATGGGAACAGTAACGGCTTGTTGACTCACTCCTGTGGGTCGTTTAGCTCGACAGGTGGCGACGAGGTGGCCCGGCTCCCCGCAGTAAAAACATCTTCCTTCCAGATGTCGCTTCTGACGTTCTTCCTGCGTGAGCCGTGCTCTCCCCAGCTGCATGGGAACTTCACTTTCAGTCAGGAAAATGGGACGACTCGGTTCAGGAAAGGCGGTAGAACTCCGGTCCGTGACGAGTTTGGGAATGTGCCGCGCCTCCCGTAGTTGTGGCCCTTCCACTCCGATGTCACTTAAGTTGTTTGAGTCTGTTGTCAGTGCGGATGGCGAGCGCAATAAGTTCGTCCAATTCTGCAGGGATGTCTAGTGGAACGAGGACGTCTTGAATCGGTGCGGACAGCCCTTTCAAAAAGGCATCGTTCCACCCACTGTCCACCGACAGCGTGCTGAATCGGATGGCATAATCACAAACCGTGTCTTTACCTTGTCTCAGTCTGCTCAGCTCATGTGCCTTCTCTCGCTGGTCGGAAACAGGATAATGTCATGTGTAAGTTCTTCTGGAACTCAGTGAGGGAGCTGCAAACAGCTGAACTTCGGCCCCACTCGGTAGAGGCCCAGGCCTTGGCTCTTCCCGTCAAGTGGGAGATCATGAAGGCGATCTTCGCTCGCTTGGTGGGAAAGGCGTGAGGATTAAATTGGAAATGAATAGAACAGTGTTATGTTGGGTGTGTAGTAGTAACCAACACGCGTTACTTTCCAGTCAGCATCTTTATTCCGTCCTTGTATTTTCTACATCACATCACATCACATTCTTCTTCTCTCCTCACCTTCCCGCATCCCTCCGTCAGACTCACTCCGCCATCTAGAGGCTGTACAATGTAACTGAAACAACTGTACGATTAACTCAATGCAGTAGTGAACACAACATCTCCCCCTTTCAATAAAAGCGAATACCTTCATAACAAAACTTACAGTTGCTTTTGTAATTAGATTCAAGTAACACCATGCCTATAATATTTTGAAAGTAATAAAATGACAACCAATCAACCATTACAGCAGCATTTAACCGAATGTAAACTGCATACCAAACATTTTCATGCATGCATAATTTATTTTCTTTAACAACTAGCAACATGCATGTTTATGCAACTTCTTTAGTACATGACATAGTCCTTAGTCCAGTTAGGCGGTTGCCTACACCTCTCGGGTCTACTGTTCACATTTGTTTGTTGTTCAGGTTTAATCTGTACAGTGTCATTGTCCATAGTGGTCACCTGTGGTAGTACAGAAAGGTTTGATGCATTCCAGACTCTACCATCATCCAACAGGTAGGTGTATGGGCTTTTCTTCCGCACCACAATTCTTGGCTTTGTGAACTTTTGTTCTCCTTTCTTTACCTTCCATGGCTTACGAATCCTGACCTGATCACCACAGTTGAAGGAAGTCTTCTTTGCACTCCTCTTGCTGTCGGTGTACTGTTTTGTGTATTCCTGTATCTTTTTAACTCGTTCACGCACCTCATTCTCATTTGCGTGGACAGGAGTCATATCCATGATTTGGAGTTTGGTTCTCATTTGTCTTCCATGAAGCAGTTGTGAGGGGCTCACTCCAGTGGTTGAATGTGGAGTAGCTCTGTAATCCATAAGAAAGGACCTTGTGAATGGCTTTCAGGGTGTCCCTTGTATAGAAGCAGTCTGGAGGCAGTCTTTGAGCACTCTGTTAAACCTTTCAACTTCTCCATTTGCACGGGGATAATATAGAGATGATTTCAGGTGCACAATTCCTCTTTGTTTTAGGAAATTTTCGAATTCAGCTGATGTGAACTGAGTACCATTGTCACTCACTAACTCTTTTGGATTACCTTCCCGTGAAAAAATTGCTCTGAGGAACTGGATGACTGTTGCAGTATCAATCTGTGCCACAAAAGCTACTTCCGGCCATTTACTGAAGTAGTCCACAAGCGTTACAGCATACCTGAAGTCTCTTGGTGCAGATTCAAAAGGACCAACGATGTCGATTGACACTTTTTCCCATGCGGCATCAGGCAAAGGCACAGGTTGGAGTGGAGCATTGTAGGTAGTTACTGACTTGTCATTTTGTCGACATGTAGTGCAGTCTTTGATGAGTGATTCAACTTGTGCGTCCATTTTAGGCCACCAGTATAGTTCTCTGAGGCGTTGTTTTGTTCTGACAATGCCCTGATGAGTCTCGTGTGCAATGTCTATAAGCCTTTTCTGTAGTGATTCTGGAACCACGAGACGGTGAGTGCCTCTGACCACGCAGTCCTCCAAAATTGCCAGTTCTTCACGTATCAGGTAGTATGGCTGTAGGTCATGGTAAAGCACTTTTTTTTGTCTTGGCCAAGGTTTTTGTAGCTGTGCGCGAAGTTTGGTCAGCACAGGGCACAAGTTACTCTCCGCTTTGAAGTCCGCTTGAGTGACTGCTTGAATGTCGTCCAGTATTGTTGCGACTGACTCCACAGTCTCAGTATAATCTTTATTTGTCGCGGGAAGTGGTAGTCTGGATAAGCAGTCGGCGATGCTATTCAATGTTCCAGCTCTGTACTGGACCTCATAGTCGAACTCCATTAAGCGAGCAGACCACCGGGCAAGCCGAAGTCCAGCCCGATTATTTCCCTTGGTAGTCAGGAGTGTAGTTAGAGCTTGATGGTCAGTGCGTAACAGGAACTTCCTTCCCCAGAGCCACACACGCCACTTTTCAGCAGCCCAGACGCATGCAAGAGCCTCTTTTTCAACTATCGAGTACTTTCTTTCAGCATCTGATAAACTGCAGGAGGCAAAAGCGATTGTATCGTCCTCTCCTGCCTCATTAACCTGTGTCAAAACAGCTCCAAGTCCATAATCAGAAGCGTCAGTCGAGACCACTGTTTGTTTGTTTGGGTCAAACAGTGTCAGTGCTGGGCTGTTGACAATCATGTTTTGACTTGATCATAGCTCTTTTGTGCTGCATCATTCCACTTGAATATTGTATTCTTCCGCAACAGAGCTCTCATTGGCTCGACCAGGCTGGTGTAGTTAGGTATAAATTTGCTATACCATGCACTTAAACCTAGGAATGAGCGCAGGGTGGCTGCATCGGTAGGACGAGGTGCATTCAGGATTGCAGTCACATGGCCATCGCTTGGCTGTAAGCCTTCAGGTGAGAGTCTGTGGCCCAGGAATCTCAGTGTAGTCCGATTGAAGAGACATTTTTCCTTGTTGAGCTGCAGACCCGCTTCCTGAATACGGTTCATTACAGCTTCCAAGTTAGCATCATGTTCTTCCTGTGAGGGCCCATATATTATGACATCATCTCGGTAACACTTAACCCCTTTTAATCCACTGAGTATTTTTGTCATCATTTTCTGGAATGCTGCAGGAGCTGAACTTAGTCCATAAGGAACCCTGCGGTATCTGTACAATCCTTCATGTGTAATGAAAGCAATGAGATCTCTGCTCTCCTCATGCAGTTCCAGTTGATGGTAGGCGCTTTTAAGATCCAAGGTAGAATACATCTTTGACCCACGCAGCTCAGCTAGTACGTCCTCGATCAGTGGTAATGGATGGCTGTCAGGGACCACTGCCTTGTTAGGTTCTCTCATATCCACACACAAGCAGATTTTCCCGTTCTTCCTCTGAGTGACAACAATAGGGGAAACCCATTTGGATGAATCTACTCCCTCTATGATTCCCTGCATTTCCAGTTCATTCAGCTCTGCCGTGACGGTATCACGTACTGAAAGCGGCAGGCGCCTGAGTTTTTGTTGCACTGGTTTAACATCTGTGCATATCTGCACCTTATGTACAAAACCTTTGGCATGTCCAATGTCCAAAGTGGTTGTAGTTTCGGGAAGCTTAGGTAACCGTGAAAGCATGGCACAGTCCACTGTTGGTTCCACCAACTTTCCTCCTTTAATCTCTATGTTGAGGTCTTCACATAGGTCTAGCCCAATGAGGGGTGTATCGGACTTTACAATGTTGAAAAATCCAGTTGCAGTCCTCTGTTGGTATGTTACTGTCGCTTTAAGACATCCAAACACTTTTAGGTTCTGTCTTGAGTATGTCAACAGTTTTAATGTAGGTGGGCTTAGTTTACTTGTGCTGAAGTTTTCTCCGTACAGTTTTTCGGGCAGTATTGAGACAGCAGATCCTGTGTCAACTAACATGTCATTTGCATGTGTACTTGTAGGTGATGTAGCCAGAGTAAAAGTTCCAATTAGTTTCCCTTGCATATCAGTCTTCTTGCCAACATTGAGGACAGTCACTTCAGGCAAACTCACTTCATTGACTGATTTAACGGAGGATTTGCACACTCTGGAATAGTGGCCTATCTTCCCACATGTTTTGCATTTAACTTCTTTAGCTGGGGATGACTGATCGTTAGCAAGGTGATCAGCAGAGCCACATCTGTAACATTGTTGAATGGCATCATTCCGTTTTCCCCCTTTGTGCTTATACTTGTCTTTGGGGTGTCCTGCCTTCTTATTTCCCTGTCTGTAGACTGCAGAGACTAGCTTCGTTCCACTCTCAGTAAACGTTTTTGCATCAGCAACGGCAATTTCGATTCGTCTGGCTAGTGTAAGTGCCTTGTCAAGATTTAGCTCGGGTTCCAACAACAGTCTTTCACGTATTCGAGGCACGCACGTTTTCTCCACTATCTGATCACGTATCATTTCATCTTCCATTGCACTGAAATTGCACGTTTTCACTAGCTCACGCAGCGCTGCCACATAATGATCCGTTGACTCACCCATAGCTTGAGCACGCTGCCGAAAACGGTACCTCTCCGCGACCACGTTGACTTTCGGGGTGAAGAATGTTTGCAAAGCCAGTAAGCTACCACTGTAGCTTACTGGCTCAGTAAGCGGCAAGGTATTGTACAACCTTTGTCCTTCTGTTCCCAGACAGTGAATCAGCAGGGCTCTTTTCCTCCCCGCGGAAAATTCTTGACCTCTGATTGCTAGCAGGTAGTTGTCGAATAGCTTCCTCCAATCCTCGAACGTAATCTTCGGCTCTCCCGGGCACTCCAGGAACGCGGAGGGCGGTTGTAAACCGAGTAAAGCCATTCCTCTACTTCTTTATCCTCGTCGCCACTTGTTATGTTGGGTGTGTAGTAGTAACCAAAACGCGTTACTTTCCTGTCAGCATCTTTATTCCGTCCTTGTATTTTCTACATCACATCACATCACATTCTTCTTCTCTCCTCACCTTCCCGCATCCCTCCGTCTGACTCACTCCGCCATCTAGAGGCTGTACAATGTAACTGAAACAACTGTACGATTAACTCAATGCAGTAGTGAACACAACAAACAGTCTCTGATGAAAGCTTTACATTGTCCCGTTTCACCTGAATAGGAAGCTGGTGGTGCCAGTTTACTTCCGGCTCCAGCGAATGACTAATGAGGTGGGTGGGCAGGTACGGGAGCCGGCGCGGTAGGCTGTGGAAGTCGCAATCATCTCCTGCAGTTGGGTGGTTAAGCGGGCCATATGCTCGGCCATCGCCGTCTGGAATTCCTTCTTGTATAGCTGCGGAAAACTGTCCTGTCTCGGCTGGGTCCATACTGGCCAGATCGTATAGTCAGGACTTGGAATAAGGAGTGGACTCAGATGCAGAGATGAGGTTTTAATAAAGCCTTTATTTTGAAATCCCTTTTTAAAACTCCGCAGCCAGAGTATTAAGCACTTTATTATTAACAAAAATGTCCGCGGAAATAATTACGGAAATAGATAAATCAACAATCACTCCAAAAATAGGAGGAAAAAACTAACATAAGGAGAAACTATTATTTAAGTCGTGTCTACATAAAAAATAACACAAAGCGCTCCAACAGGAGGAGGAACAAAAAGGGCTATAACGTAATACTTAATAAAGAAACAAAAATCACTCAATCTTAGAGTGTAAGAAAAGGAATTTAGAAAAATTACAAAAACTCACCAATTAGGTTGGACGAAGGCTAGAATAACGAAGGTTGCTCAAAGGAGGAAAAACATTTATAATTACAGCAAGAGAATTCTTGTTCCAAGGAAGTAAATGTGGGGAGAAGCGAGGCATGGATACTAACATGGACATGGACATGGACATGGACATGGACATGGACATGGACATGGACATGGACATGGACATGGACGTTAGATTGACACGAAAGCGCGAGAATATCTGGCACAGGACAAGGAGAGGCATGAGCTTAAATAGAACATGATGGAAATGGGAAACAGGTGGAAACAATCAAGGGTCAGGGATGACGTCACAAAAGGAAGGGCCCGTGATCTGAAACAAGAGGAGTTGCTTTTCAAAATAAAATATGAAAATCAGAAGACAGAAAAAACCAAGACAAGACTTCCCTCACTGCGGTGTGACAGTCTCATGACACATTATCTGTGTGTAATATTGACTGCATTTCTGATAGTTGTTTGTGTGCCATGTTGTTCCGGACCACAGCAAACACTACCTAGCTTGCAAAGATTGTAATAAATATATTAAAAGAAGACAGGCTGCCGTTTCCTTTAACTTGGACACACACATCTATACCTTTGGCCATTAAAAGCCAGTCATTTCCAGGAGTTATCTCACCCTCTGAGTAGCCTCTGATTTAGTAATGTTTCTAATGTTGTTAAAATGTGTAGAATAAATATTACATTTCAACATTTCTGTCAACAAAGATTTACGTCAGTCTGCGACACGTAGTCATTTTAATGGTAGGCTAATATAACTAATATAAACATTTACATCAGGTGTTGCCTTCATTATAGGACTTATATACGGCTTTTAATTTTTTGAGGCTCCTGTAGTAGAAATGTTGGGGATTTAACACGGGGCCTCATCCCGCTCGTGGTAGTCAATTTTATGTAGTCGAAAAGTCAGAATCTTAAACAGGAACAACAGAGAGTTTTAATTACTCACAGTCAGATAGTACAACGTTGGATTGAATCGATATGGGACGGCGATAGGGACGGCGTGGCGCAGTGGCTGTGTGGCCGTGCGCAACCCGAGCGTCCCTGGTTCAATTCCCACCTAGTACCAACCTCGCCACGTCCGTTGTGTCCTGAGCAAGACACTTCACCCTTGCTCCTGATGGGTGCTGGTTGGCGCCTTGCATGGCAGCTCCCTCCATCAGTGTGTGAATGTGTGTGTGAATGGGTAAATGTGGAAGTAGTGTCAAAGCGCTTTGAGTACCTTGAAGGTAGAAAAGTAGAAAAGCGCTATACAGTAACAACCCATTTATCATTTATATGAAAACAGACAGTGTTTCCGGAGACGAAAAATGGTGCCTCCCGTGAGGGAATTAAGAAAAAACGCACCCCAGGCTTGGTTTTCCCTTCTTATTTATATGCTCTATGATGACCTCATTCGTATCATAACAATTTATGTAACTGTCCAATGATCAGGGTGAACTTGACTTCTCATGTCGTGAAAGTTACCCAAAACAGATTGAGGACAGAAATTAGTCACTACACTCCTGACAAATTAGTTTTTTTGTATTTTTATTCCAATATGGCTCTCTCAACGTTTTTGTGTTGTCGACCACTGGATTAGGGAGCCCCTTGAAAACGATATGCTGCATCTCAAGGGGCTACTCCAAATAAATTGAAATTGATTCGTGGAAATCGTTTCCAGTTTTGTTAACGCCTCCTTAATCAAGCCCTGCGGGCGCATGGCATCGCTTCATATGGCTTTGAAGTGCGACCAACATTAGAGATAGTCACCAGCGAGGATGACAACAGGGCAGCCTCTGTCATAAGGAAGCAGGGAGATCAGACTTCCCCCTTTTGCCTCCTCTGTGTTTTCTAAAGTGCATGTTTGAATATGGTTGCTGGCCACAGGTGTCGTCAATGGTCTTAACGAGTGTGTTATACTTCTACTTTGTATGAATGATTGTTGATTTGGACGTTGGTACCTTTACGGTGTATGAAATGGCTTCCACAACTAAGGTCAATAGCAAGCCTTCATGGATGCGCTCGTTATGAAATGTTTATCAGTTTCCTTTTAGTTTTCTACTTGGTGACATGTTGTTACTTTAGGTTCATGGTTGACATTTGTGGTTCCTGCTGCGCTAATCTGTAAGATGTTTCACTTTACGCCATTTAGCCCAGGTAAATAACATTCATGGATGTGTCCATGGTTTGATGCACCTTAACCTGTTTGTGTCACGCTAACAGGTGGATTTTGGCTGGCAGCTAACCACTGATTCCCATCATGGGAGAGAAACGATTAGAATAGAAAATGTCACAATGTACCCTAGTAGTAGCAATCTTGGAGATTATGTTTTAGATATTCAAATATGTAATCATGACTGTTTCCTAAAATGTTATCTTTGTTTGTAAAGATTGAGACTGCTTTACTCACCAAGGACAGAACTGCACTCGTTAGGTTTTTTGCACGGACTAAAATAACGGTAAGCATCTCTTTGTTAAAAAGGGGAAATTATTTAACAAATGTGAAAACCATAGTAAGTGTGTGAATATTGTGCTAATAATTGTTGTCATGCTTTTCTAGGAGGCCCAGCCTACCACCCCACACTATGTACTTACCCTTGTGCAAGTTTGTTTTCAGCTGTAAGCTTTAACTCCCCTTTTATAGTTGTGTAGCTAATTTGGGCAATTACAACCCCCCACCAATAAACTGTGTCCGAGGTGATACAGCTCATGTTCTACTTTTATATTGCTTACAGTGTTCTTTTATTACTGCCTTTAGGTGTCCAAAACTCTACGTCCCTACCTGGGTTTGTCATAGGCCTACCCCCCAACCCCATATTACCCCTTGCCAACCCCATATTACCATACTTGCCAACCCTCCCGGATGTTCCGGGAGACTCTCGGAATTCAGCGCCTCGCCCGAAAACCTCCCAGAAGAAATAATCTCCCGAAAATCTCCCAAAATTCAGCAGGAGCTGGAGGCCAGCACGTCCAAGGGCGCAGCTAATCCAGGTGGGGGCCGACACACAGCCCGCAGGTGGCGGGGGAGAGGAGCCACGAGGCGGGAAAGGAAGGCAGGAATCCGGCCAGGTGAAAAAGCTGACTGGGACGTTGAAAAACCAACGTTGAAGTTGATCATATCAGTGGGAGAGGGGCAAAGATCCAACAGTGTTTGGCGGTCATACACAAGCAGTGAGCTGACAGAGACGAAAATAGACGCAAACAACACAAAATCGAACAGAGCTGACAGCGAGAGACGGCAGGGCAAAGCACATACTGGCGCCATCTTCTGGACACTCAGAAGTGACGTTACTTAAATAGTGAAAGGTAAGTGTGGTTGTTGTTTTTTTAGTAACCAGCAAGCACAGTACAGTTAGTAGAACAACTGTGTTTTTATTACTGTGTATTTGATAGGTGCCGTCTGAAATTCAACTATTTCTTTTATTTTTATATATAATAAAATAAATATGTATAGCTAGAATTCACTGAAAGTAAAGTAATTCATACGTATATAACTGTATATATATATATATATATATATATATATATATATATATATATATATATATATATATATATATATATATATATATATATATATATACATATATATATATATATATAGGGACGACGTGGCGCAGTGGAAGAGTGGCTGTGCGCAACCCGAGCGTCCCTGGTTCAATTCCCACCTAGTACCAACCTCGTCACGTCCGTTGTGTCCTGAGCAAGACACTTCACCCTTGCTCCTAATGGGTGCTGGTTGGTGCCTTGCATGGCAGCTCCCTCCATCAGTGTGTGAATGTGTGTGTGAATGGGTAAATGTGGAAGTAGTGTCAAAGCGCTTTGAGTACCTTGAAGGTAGAAAAGCGCTATACAAGTACAACCCATTTATCATTTATTTATATATATATATATATATATATATATATATATATATATATATATATATATATATATATATATATATATATATATATATATATATGAAATATATATGAAATACTCGAGTTGGCCTCGAGAAAAGCGGGAGGTGCGTACATGACCCACCTGGGCGTGCTTATCTAATCACCTGTCGCTCTTTTAAAGGCAGCAGCAGGGAAGGAGAGGGTGATGGATGGTAGAGCACGAGCACGAGTACAAGCGAGAGCGAGACCGACCGAAAGACAATTGCTGAAAAGCACTAAAAGACTTTGCACATTGCTGAAAATAAAACATTGTTGTAACCCTGCAAGAGCCTGGCATGTCGGTGATTTATTTATTAAAGGTAAATTGAGAAAATTGTCTATTTCTGGCAATTTATTTAAGTGTGTACCAAACTGTTAGCCCTTCGCATTAATCAGTACCCAAGAAGTAGCTCTTGGTTTCAGAAAGGTTGGTGACCCCTGCACTACACTAACAGTGACCATGTTTTACTCTTTATGTGTATTACCCAAAAAAGGATTTCGGGAAATTACTTGTACATGATTTTTTTAATGATTATCTCATTACTGTAAAAGGCAGGGTCTCAATATCGGTTGTCCTGTCTTTCTGCCCAATGCACCATCTAGTGCAGGGGTCGGGAACCTTTTTGGCTGAGAGAGCCCATCCATCCATCCATCCATTTTCTGCCGCTTATTTCCATTGGGGTCGCGGGGGGCGCTGGTGCCTAACTCAGCTACAATCGAGCGGAAGGCGGTGTACACCCTGGACAAGTCGCCACCTCATCGCAGGGCCAACACAGATAGACAGACAACATTCACACTCACATTCACACACTAGGGCCAATTTAATGTTGCCAATCAACCTATCCCCAGGTGCATGTCTTTGGAAGTGGGAGGAAGCCGGAGTACCCGGAGGGAACCCACGCAGTCACGGGGAGGACATTTAAACTCTACACAGAAAGATCCCGAGCCCGGGATTGAACCCAGGACTACTCAGGACCTTCGTATTGTGAGGCATAGGCACTAACCCCTTTTCCACCGTGAAGCCGCTGAGGGAGCCGTAGAAGCCAAATATTTTAAAAAGTATTTCCATGAAGGCCATATAATATTTTTTTTAACACTGAATACAACTAAATGCCTGCATTTTTAAGTAAGACCAACATTTTTAGAGTATAATAAGTCTCTTATTTTTTTAATAACATTGTTATTCTGAAGCTAACCAACAATAAATAAAATACATCATACCATTAATGCGACTTCTTGAACAGGTGTGGTAGAAACTGGATGGATGGATCAAAATGCAGGAGAATGTTTTATATTTTGAACTTTATTTTTAACATAGTGATTACCAGCCAAATTATTCATTACTTATCCTGTTAAGCAATATCAGCCAAGATTTATCTGAGAGCCAGGTGCAGTCATCAAAAGAGCCACACCTGGCCCTAGAGCCATAGGTTCCCTACCCCTGATCTAGCGGTTAATATAGGAAACTGCATTTTAATCCAATACTGCATATCTGTTCAGGAAAGGAAAAAAGAATGCCCCATGCATTCTCAATCTACTGTATAATTATTTTCATCCAATAATAATGGGCAGAATTATCAACGCTCTCTTACCTGTAACCCTGAGCAATATATGCAAGGAAATTAAATAATCCAGCCCCTTAAAAATCAATGCAATCTTAAAGTTTGTTATACGCTCCAAGAGGGTTGACAAAATAATAAAAAAAAAGATAATCTAGTATTATGTGCAGCTGGTGACGTTGCACTTGATTTATGATCAATTCTGTGGATTTATTAGGAACGAGTTGATCTATTTGTAAAAAAAACAAAAAACAACAGCTACAGTATGCACCTTTTTAACTATTGCATTGCACTCTTGCCAATATAGTTTCTTAGATTACTTTCATCCAATATTAATGGACAGAATTATCGACTCTCTCTTACCTGTAACCCTGCGCAGTATATGCAAGGAAATTAAATAATCTAACCCCTTAAAAATGAATGCAATCTTAAAGTTTGTTGTATGCTGCAAGAGGGTTGACAAAAAAAAAACCAGATAATCTAGTACAGGGGTCACCAACCTTTCTGAAACCAAGAGCTACTTCTTGGGTACTGATTAATGCGAAGGGCTACCAGTTTGATACACACTTAAATAAATTGCCAGAAATAGCCAATTTGCTCAATCTATCTTTAATAAATAAATCTATATATATTAAAAAATGGGTATTTCTGTCTGTCATTCCGTCGTACATTTTTTTCCTTTTACAGAAGGTTTTTTTTGTAGAGAATAAATGATGAGAAAAAAAAACATTTAATTGAACAGTTTAAAAGAGAAGAAAACACAAAAAAAATGAAAATTTTATTTTGAAACATAGTTTATCTTCAATTTTGACTCTTTAAAATTCAAAATCCAACCGGAAAAAATGAAGAGGAAAAACTAGCTAATTTTAATCTTTTTGAAAAAATTAAAAGAATTCGTAGAACATCATTAGTAATTTTTCCTGATTAAGATTAATTTTCGAATTTTGATGACATGTTTTAAATAGGTTAAAATCCAATCTGTATTTTGTTTGAATATATAACAAATTGGACCAAGCTATATTTCTGACAAAGACAAATCATTATTTCTTCTAGATTTTCCAGATTTTTTTTTTTTTTAAGAAATTCAAAAGACTTTGAAATAAGATTCAAATTTGAATCTAAAGATTTTCTAGATTTGCCAGAATATTTTTGGGGAATTTTAATCATGAGTTTGAAAAAATATTTCACAAATATTCTTCGTTGAAAAAACAGAAGCTAAAATGAAGAATTAAATCTAAAAAAAAGGATTATTCATTACAATAAAAATTAATTTACTTGAACATTGATTTAAATTGTCAGGAAAGAAGAGGAAGGAATTTAAAAGGTAAAAAGGTATATGTGTTAAAAATCTTAAAATCATTTTTAAGGTTGTATTTTTTTCTCTAAAATTGTCTTTCTGAAAGTTATAACAAGCAAAGTAAAAAAAATAAATGAATTTATTCAAACAAGTGAAGACCAAGTCTTCAAAATAGTTTCTTTGATTTTCAAATTCTATTTGAGTTTTTTCTCTCTTAGAATTAAAAATGTCAAGCAAAGCGAGACCAGCTTGCTAGTGAATAAATACAATTTAAAAAATAGAGGCAGCTCACTGGTAAGTGCTGGTATTTGAGCTATTTTTAGAACAGGCCAGCGGGCGGCTCATCTGGTCCATACGGGCTACCTGGTGCCCGTGGGCACCGCGTTGGAGACCCCTGGTCTAGTATTATGTGCAGCTGGTGAAATTGCACTTATTTTTGATTTATGATCAATGCTGTGGATTTATTAGGAACGAGTTGATCTAATTGTAAAAAAAACAAAAAACAACAGCTACAGTATGCACCTTTTTAACTATTGCATTGCACTCTTGCCAATATAGTTTCTTAGATTCAAACAGTAACGGAAGCAACTTATTTTGTAAGTTCTTGCAAGTGAAATACTTGCAACTCTGTTTAATGATTAATGGTATTTTCATGTGCACTTGCATCATGATGACAAATACATGTGTACAAGTGTGAATTATGATAGTACATCAAGTCAAGCAAAACAGCACAGTGTGGGAGATGGAAACACTTCAGCTTGAGGCTTTTAATGTGCACTGGTTTATTGATGACTATGTAAGAGTAATAACTGCATTGAAACAACAGGAAATATCAAGTATAAAGTTCAAATGCTATTACGTCTATAAAAAAATATTTTAAGAACATTCTGAACCATCAGCTCAGAAACACACATTTAAAAGGACCAAATCACAAATATGTTCCGTGCAACACTTACAATATTTTGCACATTATAATAATTTAGCAATGATGTGCTTGTGTTGCACAGGTTAGGTGCAAAACATGTTGGAATGTGCATGATTTACTCTTTAGGAGATTATGAAAAATGTGTTGCTTTTAAAAAGCCAAGACATACTCAATTCATTAGATTTTGCGGCTCTATTTTCATGAAATATAAATCTTGGAACAAGACAGTCCTTTCAAAATGAAAAGACACCCAATCATTGCAAATAAACATATGATTCCCATAATTTCATCCATTCCCAAAAGAAAGAAATTCACACGGGCCACCTCTGACTCTTTAATTTGAGATACATAAAATCACAACAAACATTCTTTACAAAGGGTTAACTACTGTAACCAATAATCACGACATACTGTGAATAGTGAGTAAGCAAAACTAAAACAGGAAACATTTGTGTTCACACAATGCAATTATTCAATATCCTCATGTGTACTTTAACAAAAGTCCAGCAACTCTGAAAGTAGTTTTAAGTGCTTCAATAAGTAGTTGAGATCTAGAATGTTGTATATTTGTTACATATATCAATGATAACAATTACTTCAATCGACTGTTTACACAACAATGATCGTGGAAGAAACTCAATTGCAATAACCAGAGGTGGGTAGAGTAGCCAGAAATTGTACTCAAGTTAGAGTACATTTACTTTCGAGACTTATTACTCGAGTAAAAGTAAGGAGTAGTCACCCAAATATTTACTTGAGTAAAAGTAAAAAGTATGTTGTGAAAAAACTACTCAAGTATTGAGAAAGAAAAGAAAGAAACTGAGTCATTGGGATGAATAAAAATGCATTCAAAACGCACATTTTTTTTTTATTTTCTTAATCTATAGAAATAAAGTAAAGAGGGAAAACTCAGTTATTCACACATTTTATGGTGAATGACAAGTTGTTTCTTCAAGCAAGATGTAATTCGGTGTTTACATTTATAATATAAGCTGCTTATATTGGGAGCTTAGTGAAGACGGGTCATTTTGACCCGGAGGACACGGGGTGTATACAACAAATGAGGACAACACAACGGTTAAGGAATTTGGTATTTTACTGAAAGCTTGAAGTGTGTTGGAGGAAATGTAAAGCCCAAGCCTCAAAGTCGAAGACAATCCACCCGGCCATCGGAAAAGGAAGAAAAACATTGCTACTAAAGGGCCTCGAAAAGGTTGGTACACCGTGCGCCAAAGAAGAATACACGGGAGAATGACCTCTCCGATAGGCTACAGCAGGGGTAGGGAACCTATGGCTCTAGAGCCAGATGTGGCTCTTTTGATGACTGCATCTGGCTCTCAGATAAATCTTAGCTGACATTGCTTAACACGATAAGTAATGAATAATTCCGCTGGTAATCGCAGTGTTAAAAATTACATTCAAAATATAAAACATTCTCATACATTTTAATCCATCCATCTGTGTTCGACCGCACCTGTTCAAGAAGTCGCAATAATGGTAAGAAGGATTTTATCATCGGTGAGCTTCCGAATAAAAATGTTATTAAAAAGAATAAGAGGCTTATTATATGAAGATCTGTCACTTCATTTCTGTTTTTGCTTCTTTGTTTCGTATTTACCTCCCATCAGTGCTTTTATTTTGTTTCCATTTCCTGTTTGTCTCGCTGTGTTTTTTTTTCCCCTCAACTGCTGCCAATCGGCATGTTTCTATTTACGCTTACCTTGCGCGCAAAGATTGACTATTGTTTAGAACTCTACATGCAAGACTGCTTCATTCTCCTCTGTTGGTGATATTAAAAGAATCTTACCTGCACCTCGCTCTCCTGGTTCCTGCATCTAGGGGTCTCTACTACTACTGCCATGCGAGTTTGTGACATATTATACTCTATAAATGTTGGTCTTACTTAAAAATGCAGACATTTAGTTGTATTCAGTGTTAAAAAATATGATATGGCTTTCACGGAAATACATTTTAAAATATTTGGCTTAAATGGCTCTCTCAGCCAAAAAGGTTCCCGACCCCTGGGTTACAGTATGTCTTTTGTTAAATGTGTGAATTAACACAAGAACCTATGTAAATATTTCATGTTTCAATGTGTACATCTGTGGCTTATAGACCCGCGCACTCAATATATGTACAAAATAAAATGTGTGTAAAAATTAAGTGGGTGCGGCTTATGTGCTCTATAGCCCGGAAAATATGGTACAAATCTTAGAAAGCCTGCTTTGAAAAAAAAAACATAATAGTAAAGGAGCACACTGTACACAACCATTCCCGAGGACCTTCCCACTTGACCTACATTTTTAAAGTCTTATTACTTTTAATTCTGGTACTTTATACATTTCGTAAGGGAGGTATGGAACGGCCAGCTCCACACCGGACACTTTCGGGGTGAGCAGGGAAAGAAAGCTCCTTGGGACGAGTGCGGCAATTCTGCTGGTGCGTAACCTCCTTTTCTGATGGCTGTTTCAACAACTGAAGAATCAACATGAACGGTAAGAGCCTGGTGGGAAGACATGAAAAAATATAAAATATGAAAACATGTGAACACCGATGTTGAAAGCCTATAAGTATAATGTCTGGTGAGATCATACAAAAAGAAATGTGCCTTACATGTCCATAAAGTTCTTCTTGACGGTACCAAACATAATGCCGAAAAAGAAGACTGCAAACTGCCTCAGGCTATACAAAGTCCAAAAAGCCAAGTCTGGAGTCCTTTGAAACAGCAACTCCACTCTGCAGGGGATAAAGGAGGCATAACTAAACAATCATTTCAGAGTGGAATTCAATACTAAGATTCTGCCTTCTTCAAAATTAAAGAAAAATATTGATAAAACTAATGATTGTTGCATGGCAGCATTACTGTGAACTCTGTGGATGTCTTTGTGGGAATAATCTTAATTATTACAGGTAAACTGTTTATAGTAAACGCTAAAGTACCGTAATTTTTCGGATTATAAGTCGCTCCGGAGTATACATCGCACCGGCCGAAAATGCTTAATAAAGAAGGGAAAAAACATATATACATTGCACTGGAGTATAAGTCGCATTTTGGGGGAAAATGTATTTGATAAAATCCAACACCAAGAATAGACATTTGAAAGGCAATTTAAAATAAATAAAGAATAGTGAACAACAGGCTGAATAAGTGTACGTTATATGACGCATACATAACCAACTGAGAAGGTGCCTGGTATGTTAACGTAACATATTATGGTAAGAGTCATTCAAACAACTATAACATATAGAACATGCTATACGTTTACCAAACAATCTGTCACTCCTAATCGCTAAATCCCATGAAATCTTCTTCTTCGATGTCGCTTCTACCAACTCCAAAGCTATGCACCGCTTCCTCTTGTCGTTTTCGGCTGCATATTTCACTATGTCCATCTTGTAATCTGCAGTACATGATTTCCTTTTCGGTGCCATTTTTGTTCAGCCCTTCTCAGTTTTTATAAGTTACCGCCAACGATGAAATGATCCATTTTAATAGCTACGGCAGTAGCATATAGCATATAGCAGTTAGCATTCCAAAACGCACAATGCACTTCTGCCATGACCCTCTCTCGCTGAATTCTTATTGGTTGACGTGTGTGTGACGATTGCTGACATTTTCTTCATCATTTCTGCGAATGAGATAAATAATATTGTTTGATATTTTACGGTAATGTGTTAATAATTTCACACATAATTATGAAAAAAACTGCGACTTATAGTCCGAAAAATACGGTAATGTATCTGCGGTCCACCATTGCTTACAGTAACATTGTGTTTTCATCTCTGCCACCACAATACAGAGCAGAGTTTAAATGGGAAGTTCACATTTTAGTTTTGAACACCCAAATGTTAATTTTTGCTGTTTGTTTGTTTTTACCTTTCCTGGGTCTGGAACAACTGCATGATGGGAAGCAACAAGTAAGCCAAGAAACCAACAGGAGATCTCAGCCTATTGTTGTAATCTGTCACACTGTCAAGTAGAACTATAAGACAAAAAAAAAAATAACATGATTCACATTTGTGTTAATGTTCTTATTTAGATCGCATCAAGAATGTTTGCTTTAAAGTGACGGTACAAGGGAGCCCTGCGAGGAGGTGGCGACTTGTCCAGGGTGAACCCCGCCTTCTGCCCGATTGTAGCTGAGATAGGCACCAGCGTCCCCCGCGACCCCATAGGAAATAAGCAGTAAAAATTCTCTGTGACTGGGTCCTGAACTTTCTCACAAACCGACTTCAGTCAGTCAGAATCGGCAACCAGACATCAGGCACAAAGGCTCTAAGCATAGGGACCCCCCAAGGCTGTGTGCTGAGCCCCCTACTGTACACCCTCTTCATACACGACTGTGTGGCCTCCCAGAACAACACCAGTATCATCAAGTTTGCAGATGAGACTACGGTCGTCGGACTGATCACCGGGGGAGCTGAGGCAGCGTACAGAAGGGAGGTAGCGGAACTGGTGGCCTGGTGTCAGGATAATAATCTCTCCTTCAACACAGACAAGACCAAGGAGATGATTATTGACCCACGGAGAAGGAGTGCACAGTACACACCTCTGTACATAAGGGGGACAAAGGTGGACAGGGTGAAAACCTTTAAATTCCTCGGGACCCACATCAGCGAGGACCTCACCTGGGATCACAACACCCAACAAACAATAAAGAAAGCCCAGCAGCGACTGTACTTCCTAAGAAGGCTGAGAAAATTTGGTATGCCACCCAAAATTCTCAGCAATTTCTATAGAAGTATGGTTGATAGTGTCCCTACCAGCTCAATCACAGTCTGGTATGGAAACTGCACTGCTAAGGACAGGAAGGCACTCCAGCAAGTGATTAAAACTGCTCAGTACATATCCGGAGTAGCCTTCCCCTCACTACAGGACATGTACGCTACCAGGGCCACCAGGAGAGCACACAACATCATAAAGGACAGTACACACCTCCAGCACAGTCTCTTCAGCCTCCTACAATCAGGCAGACGGTACAGGAGCCTGAAATCCAGGACTACGAGACCGACAAACAGTTTCTACCCACAGGCCATCAGGCTTGTGAATGCTAACTTGTGAATGCTACCCCCCTCCCCCCCGTTTTTACTTTTGTCTTTTTGAACAAAAGACAGCTACCTTGACCACCCCCGAACTGTGAACCATCACTGTAGACACCTTTCACCTTCGATCACTAAAGACACTTTAACTGCTGCTGTGACCCGAAGTCACCTCCATATTTATGCTGTTGACTGTCAATCAGAATGTGCAATAATGTTATGTACTTACTGTGCCTTGTATATACATTTTATTTTTAGTGTTAGTTTTAGCTAAGTACCGTGTGACTTGTTGAAGGGTGGACTAGCAAAGTAAGATTTTCATTGTACGGCAAACTGTCTGTTTGACTGTGCATATGACAATAAAAAAACTTGAATCTTGAATATTGAAAATGGATGGATGGATGGTACAAAGGAAATAGTGCAATGCATACCGTTCTTTGAAGTGTCCGAAGTGGGAGGAAAACATGTCTGTTCTTTATTTGAGTTGCAAGATTGAAGTTCATCAGAACTGTCCATCTGCATGCTTTCGTCAACTTGAAAAGATGCCATTGTTGTCTCTGTTTCCTCGTCCTCCTCTTCCTCTGACATGGTTTCCAGGAATGTTGGCGTTTGAGTGCGACTGTAACTGTCCAGCTCCGGCATCATTGTTTTGTCCGTCATGTTTGAAACAAGCTCTGCATACAAACAGAACAAAAATGGTTTTGATTCATCTAATGTCATTTTGTTGGTACGTTTCTCCTCAAATTGACTTACGGTTGCTCAGAAGAAAATGAATGGCGTCATTGTAACCGCTGTGATAGGCTTGCTCCACAGTCTGAAGAAAGAACACAGTTTCACAGTTTGTAAGGAGTTGAAAGAAAACTTCTGACATTTCTAATCAATGACTCCCTTGAGTGTTTACTGCTCAGAATGCAACATGGGAATTTGATGTCTCCCTTAAGTTAATCGCCTGACTAAGAATTTACCTCAACTTTTAGTGGGTAGAGTGCATTAAAGAACCTCAGGCCATTTGCCAAATTGCCCTTCAAGGTGAGTCCGGTCACCACCATGTCCCACATGCAGGGTGTGTCTGCAGGACAGACGTCTGTCTCTCCAGAGAATGGAGACACCGTTAAAATGCGACCGGGTAATGAGACCACTGGCAGTATACTGCTGAAGCCTCCATCCATGTAGTGCTGCCGGACAGAATAACAGAGACATAGCATGGTAGAGTTGCGCAACCTTGCTTTCACCATGCTAGAAAATATACTTACTACTCCATTGATGGAGGGAGGTAGCATGCCACAATATCCAGGAACAAAACAGCTGCAAAGTAGTGCCTAAGGTAGAAAATCTACATTTTAAAACATGTTTCTTGTTGAGGTTAAACTGTGGGCCAACTCACCTGTATGACATCATCTTTGGACAGGTACTCTGTGATGAGAATGTGCTCGCCATTATCTAGACGGGTAACAGCCACAGCAAGACGCCCATTTGCGAGAAGATGTGCATCAGGACGAAGATGTTTATGTAAGACACATTCTAACCAGTCCAAAACATTGACTGACGGACTGAACGGTCCAAGAGTGAAGCTGTGCATCTTTTTGGCATAACTCAGCATCTCATTCCGCATTGTAACTGAGAACGAGAGTATTTTTTTTCTCAATTAGAAACGTCATACATAACATACATTCATAAAATGTTCAGGTTTTCTCTGGGAATTTAATTGATCACAATGAATGTTCGGTTTATGCTGCTCATAGACTTTTAGCTAATAAAAGTCTCCGAAGGCAAATTGAACAGTCCAGTTGCGATCGACTGAATGCCCTAAGAGTACAATGACCTGGATCAACAAAAATAGTCATAGACTTACTCAGGTTCATTTCACAGGCAACAGCAGCGGCTACCAACGATCCTGCCGACACTCCGAGTATACGCGGCGCCGTTCGCACGATCCAAGGTGCATTTTGTAGAAAGCACTGGGCAACCCCTAACTGGTAGGTGGCCAAGAAGCCAGATCCAGAGAAGGATATGGATGACGGTTCTTCTCGACAATTAATGCTAGATACCTCTAAGACCATTTTCAAAGTTGACTGTATAGGGAGTTTATCACTATTTCAATGGCTGGTCAACAAAAAGCATCAGCGGTTTGGGTGTGGCCCAAAAGAATCAGCGTCTGGCTGGGAAGATATCCGGTGAAAAATGAGAAGAAGTTTTATCAGGATGCCTTTTAAAAAGATCACAATTAGCCACAGCATGTTGGTCATGGATGTAAGACAGCTCACAACACTCTTACTGTGTAAATGTTTGCCCCTGTTTTTTTTGCTTCCCTGAAACAAACGTTCATGTGACACCATTAGATGAAAAGTTACAAGGAACTTCAAATCTGGGTATGAATTGTAAGATAAAATTGTTGTTTAAAATGTATCCCAAAACAAACATACTCATTTCATATAAAGCCATACTTTTATTATGTCTTACAGTATTTAATTTTAAGCACATATATGAAAGAGTCTGATAAGTCTATATATGTACAGTATGTATGTATGTATGTGTGTATATATGTATATGTATGTATGTATGTATATACAATAATATGTATGTATATTATTGTGTGTAATGATACAGCGGCCACAAATATTAACTAAACATGTTAAATAAAACCTCTATCTAGTTTTTATTTAATGTTTAGACCAACTATGCTACAATATTTTAATGTTGGTCATTATGGTGGTACTTGGAAAGCCAAGTGTTTTCTAAGGTGTTAGTTGGTGGAAAAAAAAAAATTGACAACTACTAGACTATACATACACTATACATTCAATGATTGCTGAAAACACACAAAGCTTAATACATGTGCAAGTGTTACTTACAAATGGGTGTCATCTAAGCCAGTGGCACACTAGTGTTCCATGAGATACAGTCTGGTGTGCCATGAGAGATTATCTAATTTCACCCATTAGGGTTAACAATACTTTTTGCAAACCAGTAACTATAGTCTGTAAATTATGTGTTGTTGTTGTTAATATATCCCAAAACAAACCTACTCATTTCATATAAAGGGCTTGGCAGAGTAACCGTATAATACTCTTCCATATCAGTAGGTGGCAGCCTGTAGCTAATTGCTTTGTAGATGTTGGAAACAGTGGGAGACAGGGTGCAGGTAAAAAGGCATCTAATGCTTAAACCAAAAATAAACAAAAGGTGAGTGCCCCTAAGAAAAGACATTAAAGCTTAGAGAAGGCTATGCAGAACGAAACTAAAACTGAACTGGCTACAAAGTAAACAAAAACAGAATGCTGGACGACAGCAAAAACTTACTGTGGAGCAAAGACGGCGTCCACAAAGTATATCCGAACATGACATGACAATGTACAATGTCCCTACAACTGAAATATTCTTGATTGCTAAAACAAAGTAGATGCGGGAAATATTGCTCGCAGGAAGACACGAAACTGCTACAGGTAAATACCAAAAAAAGATAAAAAGCCACCAAAATAGGAGCGCAAGACAAGAACTAAAACACTACACACTGAAAAACACCACAAAACTCAAAATAAGTCACGGCGTGATGTGACAGGTCGTGACAGTACACCTACTTTGAGACAAGAGCTATAGTTGCAACAATTGCGAGAACGACTTTTTAATTGTCAATAACGGCTGCTGAATTTATTTTTTCATTTATTTCTGCTGGTGGTGTGCCTCTGGATTTTTTCAATGAAAAAAATGTGCCTTGGCTCAGAAAAGGTTGAAAAACGCTGACCTAAGCATCCACATAAAGGATGCCAACCGTCCTTTTAAATGTTAAAATAGGTCTTACATCTATTACAGTGCATCATTTGTCCTATTTTCTGTGGATATGCTGTGGCGATTCTCAAAAAATATTAAAGCGAGACTTCCGTCTACCGAGTTAAGCGTGAAGACCGCTAACACCAACCGGGCTGCTAATACTGCCGCAAGTGCATATTAACTCCGACAACCAAGTTGACCAATTTTTGGCAGAACACCTTTTTGATGGACTTCATCTTCAACATCCGCCTCATCAATAACAAGACCCTAGATTGGTGCATGGGATAAAAGAAGAGATGCGAGACGTAAAGGTGTCGATGGGACTCAGCACAACCCTTAATGCCAACAAGGCTGCTCCTAGCTATCAACAGCTGTCTGCTTTGGCAATGCTAAGAGGAGAAGAACTCTGTTGATGCACTTCCTCTTCAACATCATAAGCTCCATGTGACATTGCTGAGATGTGTAATAACAACGCGGGGCACGAAATGCCAACAACACAGCTAATGGTCGTAAGCTGCGACTGTCAAGTTGACCAACTTTAGGCAGAACAGTTCTACAAACCCCATTTCCAAATGAGTTGGGAAATTGTGTTAGATGTAAATATAAATGGAATACAATAATTTTCAAATCCTTTTCAACCCATATTCAATCGAATGCCCTACAAAGACAAGATATTTGATATTCAAACTCATAAACTTTATTTTTTTTTTTGCAAATAATAATCAACTTGGGATTTCATGGCTGCAACACGTTCCAAAGTAGTTGGGAAAGGACATGTTCACCATTGTGTTACATCACCTTTTCTTTTAAATACACTCAATAAATGTTTGGGAACTGAGAAAACTAATTGTTGAAGCTTTGAAAGTGGAATTTTTCCCATTCTTGTTTTATGTAGAGCTTCAGTCGTTCAACAGTCCGGGGTCTCCGCTGTCGTATTTTATGCTTCATAATGCGCCACACATTTTTGATGGGAAACAGGTCTGGACTGCGGGCAGGCCAGGGAAGTACCCGCACTCTTTTTTTACGAAGCCACGTTGTTGTAACTATTTTCTTGCTGAAATAAGCAGGGGCGTCCATGATAACGTTGCTTGTATGACAACATATGTTGCTCCAAAACCTGTATGGACCTTTCAGCATTAATGGTGCCTTCACAGATGTGTAAGTTACCCATACCTTGGGCACTAATACACCCCCATACCATCACAGATGCTGGCTTTTGAACTTTGCGCCTATAACAATCCGAATAGTTATTTTCCCCTTTGTTGTGGAGGACACCACGTCCTCTGTTTCCAAATATAATTTGAAATGTGGACTCGTCAGACCACAGAACACCTTTCCACTTTGCATCAGTCCATTTTAGGTGAGCTCGGGCCCAGCCAACCCGGCGGCGTTCAGGATATTGTTAATAAATGGGTCTGGCTTTGCATAGTAGTTTTAACTTGCACTTACAGATGTAGCGACCAACTGTAATCACTGACAGTGGTTTTATGAAGTGTTCCTGAGCCCATGTGGTGATATAATTTACACACTGATGTCGGTTTTTGATGCAGTACCGCCTGAGGGATCAAACGTCTGTAATATCATCGCTTATGTGCAGTGATTTCTCCAGGTTCTGAACTTTTTGATGATTTTACGGACCGTAGATGGTGAAATATCTAAATTCCTTGCAATAGCTCGTTGAGAAATGTTGTTCGACAATTTGCTTATAAAGTTGTGACCCTCACCTCATCCTTGTTTGTGAATTACTCAGCATTTCATGAAAGCTGCTTTTCATACCCTATCATGGCACCCAACTGTTCCCAATTAGCCTGCACACCTGTGGGATGTTCCATATAAGTGTTTGATGTGCATTCCTCAACTTTATCAGTATTTATTGCCACCTTTCCCAACTTCTTTGTCACATGTTGCTGGCATCAAATTCTAAAGTTAATGATTATTTGCAAAAAAAAAATGTTTATCAGTTTGAACATCAAATATGTTCTCGTTCTAGCATATTCAACTGAATATGGGTTGAAAATTATTTGCAAATCATTGCATTCCGTTGATATTTAACACAGTTTCCCAACTCATACGGAAACAGGGTTTGTAACTTAGCAGGATAACTATTTCCACATCATGTAAGTACTACTTTGTACTATAATCCAAAGTAGAAAACATAAAAGGCTATTATATTGGGTGAAACGTGTGTAAAGTGACTACTCTACGAGTGTTATTTCATATGAAGATGCCTCTAATTATGTTAAAAAATATATACTATACCAACTTTATTTATAGATTTATTTAAAAATAATAAACAGTTAAAACAAAGTGCTGTGCACCACAGACAATTGAAAATATAGGAAAGCGAAAAAACAAAGATTAACAAAAAATTCAAAACAAAAGTAATTTACAAATTCAGGAACAAAACAATAGATTGAAAAATGGTCTTAAAAACCCTAAATCATATTCAGAATAATGTATTTCTTTGTAAAACATTTCAAAAATATTTTTAAATGAGTGAAAAAAACACATATACTCCAGCAAAATCATCACGATGTTCATACGACCTTCTATTTATAGTGACATATGTTGTATAACTTGTTTTTATTAATCATCTTACAAGGGGGCCAGTTGGAGAGCAATTAGGAGAAACACGATCCGGTGAAACCTCAAAACGCTCGTGGCTTAAATCATATGTAGGACTGCTGTTTGGAAAAGTCACTGTCATGCAGGGGAGCGTGATCCGGGGCTGAACTGGGTCAGTCTGCTCTCTACGGGTGTCCTGAGGCGTTTTCAGAAACCTATAGTGACAAATATGACATGATCACATGTACAGTGTTGGGAGAAAGTGGACAGAGAGTGACAAAGTGGGAAAGAGACCTGAAGAGCAGTTTTTGTCCTCGCTCCTTTTTGATGATGTTGAGTTTGTAGTAGTGCCTCAAAGCCCGGGACATTTTTTCATATGTCATATTGTCTCGGTTCTATACAAACACGTATAAAACATCATGTTGCTGCAGAATACACTTTTTATATTTTGAACCACATTTGGTGCTAACCTTGTGGCATCCCCAGAGACGTGCCAGGCCGTTGGGATCCACCACTCTGAACACCAGGCTGCTTCGGTCCTCCCATCGGATATATTCTTGGTATCGGCCATCACAAAGCAGTGTATAGACATAATCACACAGGAGTCTGCACTCTGCTCCAATAAGCAAAATAATAAAACAAAAAATAGAAAAAAAAAGAAAAATCAGGATTTCAACCAACATAGACAATGTTATCCATGTACAGCTGTGTACGTCATGCACTGTCATACTTGCCAACCATCCCGATTTTCCCGGGAGACTCCAGAATTTCAGTGCCCCTACTGAAAATCCAAACAGTGTCCCGATTTCCGCCCAAACAACAATATTGGGGGCGTGCCTTAAAGGCTTGAAGGCTTTTCCTCTGTACAAACAGCGTGCCGGCCCAGGCTCATAATATACGCGATACACATAAGTAAATGCAAGGCATACTTGATCAACAGCCATACAGGTCACACTGAGGGTGGCTGTATAAACAACTTTAACACTGTTACTAATATGCGCCACACTGTGAACCCACACCAAACAAGAATGACAAACACATTTCGGGAGAACATCCGCACCGTAACACAACATAAACACAACAGAACAAATACCCACGACCCCTTGCAGCACTAACTCTTCCGGGACGCTACAGTATACACCCCCGCTACCACCATACCCCGCCCCCGCACCCCATCTACCGAATTTTTTGGTCTCAAGGTTCGCAAGTATGTGCACTGTACATATTTTGAGTTTTACTATCGTTGGCCTTTCAGTTTTCATGTTGATCATTGACATTGTTTATTGATACCTTTCTATGACTTTTCACAGCATTACCTGGTAAACGACCATTAGGTCTGAGAATTGCCGTTCTTGGCTTCTTTCTCCAAGACAAATTAAGAGGTTCCTGGATGTGACTTTCTTTTTCAGGGAAGAAGTCTTGTTTTTGGGGAACTGTTGAGACAAAGAAGGAGAGAAAAACAAAAAGAGAGGCAAGAGTCGTCAAGATGATGAAAGTAAAACAGGGAAAGTGGGGCAATCCTCACAGATAAACCTGAAAGCAAAATTAATAATTTGTCTTCAAAATCCACATTTGCAGATTCGAGTCGCTTTCGCCTCACTTTATCGGCTTCCGTCTGCTCCAATATCTGACCGTCTTCTTCGTGCTTGCTTATAGAAGCCGCAGTTCATCCTCTGTTTATTGAGGTTCAAAAAGATAAGGTTGTGAAACCTCATTTGTCCAAAAAGAGTCATTGTTGTTGTTTGTTCCCATGTCTGCCATTATTATAACACACAAGACATTGCATCCAGAAGTAGGAACACACATTGTCAAGACGTGCTCTGCTATGAAAACGAAAATCAATGCGCGGAAGAAGTCAGTCCCGGCATTGATTAAAATGATCAAATTACAGTAAATATTGAACATACCACTTATTGTTATAAACGTGTCTGTAACTACATTATAAATAGACTTGCAGTGTGTATATAAAACATTGATGGAGGGTTTACAAGGGTGACTCCCATTCCAAGCGTTTATCATCTTTAAAATCCTAATAAAAAAACAAAAAGATGTGTGTTTTTGTTTCTAATAATGATTGTAAACAAAAGGCAACATCCAAAAATGTGCAGTTCCCCTTCAAGTCTCAAATTCCAAACGGCTCATTTGGAGCAAGTTTAGAAGAAGGCAACATTTTTTTATAAATATCTCCGACATGCCGCCATAGTCTGATTTCAAATTTTCAGGACTTTTGGGATCCCAAATACACACAAGCAGGTACCATAAGTAAGAAAAGTTGGCTTTGCACAATTGGACCCCTTAAATTACCAAATAAGAATTACACCTTACTGCATTCTTGCCAACCTTGAGACCTCGGAATTTGGGAGATTGGGGGGGTTGGTGGTGGCGGGGGTGTATATTGTAGAGTTAGTGCTGCAAGGGGTTCTGGGTATTTGTTCTGTTTTGCTTATGTTGTGTTTCTTTGCAGATGTTCTCCTGAAATGTGTTTGTCATTTTTGTTTGGTGTGGGTTCACAGTGTGGCGCATATTTGTAACAGTGTTAAAGTTGTTTATACGGCCACCCTTAGTGTGACCTGTATGGCTGTTGATCAAGAATATCTTGCGTTCACTTGTGTGTGTCTGTTAAAGGCGCACATCTAATGTGACTGGGCAGACACGCTGTTTGTATGGAGGAAAAGCGGACGTGATGACAGGTTGTAGAGGATGCTAAAGGCAGTGCCTTTAAGGCACGCCCTCAATATTGTTGTCCGGGTGGAAATCAGGAGAAATCCGGGAGAATGGTTACCCTGGGAGATTTTCGGGAGGGGCACTGAAATTTTGGGAGTTTCCCGGAAAAATCGGGAGCGTTGGCAAGTATGCCTTACTGTGATGTCACGATGTAGCCAGACTGCAACACAGAAACATCCAAAACTGTGTGCAAGCTGAAGCCAAATTGTATGAAACTTATGATTTGACGCTCTGACATTATTTAACAGTATTCAACAACATTTATAAGCCAGAAAAGACTAAAATCATCAGAAGTCCCCTTTAATTGATGCTGTCCCTGTTATAAAGAAATACAAATAAAAATTTGGAACATGTTCCAAAAAATGCGTCCGACCTTGTGTGTTATCTGGCGAAGGAGACCCTGGCTCTTCAACTTTTGGGTCAGTGATCCGAGGCATGTCTGTTCTTTGGATGGGAGACTTGTTTGGGGTGTCACATACAACGCTCCTTGGACGCTTTTTTACGCACTGCAGGATCTCATACAGAACATCACCTGCAGACAACCAGGTTTCCAAACACGCAGTTATATAAATATAGTCTGTCAATGCACGCTACATTTATCTACAGCGTTACCTGAACTGGGACAACGGTATCGGAAGTCTTCCTTAGTAAGCAGGCACAGGGCTCTGCCGTTCATCTCAAAGTGTCCTTTCTCAGGCCGGCGAAGTGAATATTCCTTCTCAGCCCAGTGGAGCCAGTGGGCGACGTCGTCCTTATCCCACAGAGACGGGTTTATTCCTGAAAAAAGTAATAGAGCAGTGGTTCTCAAATGGGGGTACGCGTAACACTGGGGGTACTTGAAGGTACGCCAAGGGGTATGTGAGGTTTTACAAAAATATTCTTTATAGATATATTTATTGAATAATATGTCAACAAAAATGAATGTAAGTTCATGAACTGTGAAAAGAAGCTCGATTTTTTTGTGGACATGTTCCATAAATATTGATGTTAAATATTTAATTTTTTGTGAAGAAATGTTTAGAATTAAAGGCCTACTGAAACCCACTACTACCGACCACACAGTCTGATAGTTTATATATCAATGATGAGATCTTAACATTGCAACACATGCCAATACAGGCTTTTTAGTTTACTAAATTGCAATTTTAAATTTCTCGCAATGTATCCTGTTGAAAACGTCGCAGAATGATGACGCGTGTGCGTGACGTCACGGATTGTAGCGGACATTTTGTTCCAGCCCGATCCCAGCTTTAAGTCATCTGCTTTAATCGCATAATTACACAGTATTCTGGACATCTGTGTTGCTGAATATTTTCCAATTTGTTCAATTAATAATGGAGACGTCAAAAAAGAAAGACCTAGGTGGGAAGCTGTGTATTTCGGCTGCCTTTAGCAACACAAACACAGCCGGTGTTTCCTTGTTTACATTCCCGAAGGTGAAGCTTATTATGGAACAGAGCGGTCAAGCAAATATGGTTCTCTACCACATGTCAACCGGCAGGTTTCGGTGAGAACATTTTGGTAATAAGTCGGCTCTTACCGTAGACATGAGCGGAGCTTGCGTCGTTCCTCGTGCACCTGTCAAAGAGGCAGCTGCGGACTCTCTTGCCTCCTCCGACAGGCTGCCCCCGAACGTGGGATGCTTCCACCGTGGAGGAGGGGGAAAAAAAGGTCAGTCCGCCCCGACCGGCTGCCTTCGCCTCGCCTTGTCGAGAAACGTGGCTTCCCTCAGAGACACTGGCGGTCACCACACCCGTGGCCATACCCCTTTGACTTTCGGGTACGACTATATAATCTCACTAAAACACTAGTAACACAATAAGCAGATAAGGGATTTTCCAGAATTATCCTAGTGAATGTGTCTAATAACATCTGAATCGCTCCTACTGCCCTGTCTTTTTTTTGTCTTTTTTTTCTAGTCCTTCACTCTCACTATTTCATCCAAAAATCTTTCATCCTCGCTCAAATTAATGGATAAATCGTCGCCTTCTCAGTCCGAATCGCTCTCGCTGCTGGTGGCCATGATTGTAATCAATGTGAGGATGTGAGGAGCTCGCGGGAAGTATAGCCAAGAGTCATGGAAGCATTTGAATTCTGGGTAATTCTTATGTTGCGTTTATAATGTGTTACTCCAGAAATGTGTTTGTTATCCTTATTTGGTGTGGGTTCACAGAGTGTGGCGCATATTAGTTACAGTGTTAAAATTGTTTTATATCACAACCATTAGCGTGATCTGTATGGTTGTGGAAGAAGACCCCTGTTTTGCACACAGTTAAGGAAAAAAACCTCCTCCGCCATTTTGAAAATGACGGCAGGGGAAGTGTCACTCGTGATGTCATGAATTTGACCTGGCGGATAAAAGGAACCATGTGCTTATTCATTTGGGGAGCGAGTTAAACCCGGCAGTAATTCAAGGCAGGCGCATATTACATGCCCAGTGGCAATTTGGTATGTTTCAAAAATTTATTTTCATTTTTTTCGTGTTTTCTCCTTTGTTAAACTGTTCAATTAAGTGTTTTTTTTCATCATTTATTCTCTACAAAAAACCTTCCGTAAAAGGGAAAAAAAATGTACGACGGATTTATTTATTAAAGGTAAATTCAGCAAATTGGCTATTTCTGGCAATTTATTTAAGTGTGTATCAAACTGGTAGCCCTTCGCATTAATCAGTACCCAAGAAGTAGCTCTTGGTTTCAAAAAGGTTGGTGACCCCGGCAGTAGACACATGTAGAAGAGCTGCTTTTTTCATTCTAAAATTTTAGGTTAATTTGTATACTTAGCAAACTCATCCCGCGGGCCGGATAAAACCTGTTCGCGGGTGTGATCCGGCCCGCGGGCCGAACGTTTGACACCCCTGCTGTAGATGTAAGTAGAAGGAAGAATTGACTCACGTAATTGTCCAGGAAGATGCCAGAGGTCCTCCTGTGTGGGTGGACTGTCCTGTGGAAGTTTGTCAAGGGGGCAGTGATGCCCACTGAGTCTGACCTGCCTTGCATGCATTAGTGTGGCTGTTGTCTGGCTGAAAGCAAACATAACTACACAAATAAATGCACAGGTTCTCTCCCCAAGTTAAACAGTGGCTCTCAGCACTGACGTACCTTGACCAAAGGTTACACTGAAATGCTCCGTAGAGACCCGTCAATCAAATAGTAAGTCCTTATAAAAGTGCACAATACGCAACATAAAGCTTAGAGCATGTGAACCCACAGCAGCGTCGTTTTTTTTTGATAAGGACTTCGTTTTTCCAGAAACACTAGTCTGCTATTTCCTTATTCGAACCTTCCGGGAAATGAAAACGAAAGAAACGTAATCCATTCCTTACAGGGGATTGCCCGCTAAAAAGTCTGATTGGATGAGGCAGGACAGCGGTTATAATGTTGTACGGCAGCACCTTTCTTAATGTGTGACCTAGTAAACATTAAAGTACGACAAATATGATTACGAGTATGAGACCTGCGTTAAATACTTGAATTAGAGCGAAGTAAGAGAAGAGTTTTGAGCATTTCGGAGTCCTCTTTAAAAGCGCAACAAGTACTACCAGTCTAATTCGTCTATCTAATTAAATCAATTTATGGAACAATAATAAGTATATCTTTAAATAAAAATACGTTGCTTAGAATGTGGAAAGGCAAAATCAGGTCTTTGTTTTAAACAACAACAAACGGTAGTACATTAAATACAACAGCAGATGGCGCCTGTCTACATTTTGACAAACGAGGAAGAAATTTGATGACGCAGGTCAAAGGGAAAGACGCTACGTCATTGGTTCTCAACCTTTTTTCAGTGATGTACCCCCTGTGAACATTTTTTTCATTCAAGTACCCCCTAATCAGAGCAAAGCATTTTTGGTTGAAAACAAGAGATAAAGAAGTAAAATACAGCACTATGTCATCAGTTTCTGATTTATTAAATAGTACAACAGTGCAAAATATTGCTCATTTGTAGTGGTCTTTCTTGAACTATTTGGAAAAAAGATATAAAAATAACTGAAAACTTGTTGAAAAACAAGTGATTCAATTATAAATGAAGATTTCTCCACATCTTCACGGTAGAAGAGGGGTTAGTGTGTGTGCCTCACAATACGAAGGTCCTGAGTAGTCCTGGGTTCAATCCCAGGCTCGGGATCTTTCTGTGTGGACTTTGCATGTTCTCCCCGTGACTGCGTGTGTTCCCTCCGGGTACTCCGGCTTCCTCCCACTTCCAAAGACATGCACCTGGGGATAGGTGGATTGGCAACACTAAATGGTCCCTAGTGTGTGAATGTGAGTGTGAATGTTGTCTGTCTATCTGTGTTGGCCCTGCGATGAGGTGGTGACTTGTCCAGGGTGTACCCCGTCTTCTGCCCGATTGTAGCTGAGATAGGCACCAAAGGGAATAAACAGCAGAAAATGGATGGATTTCTACACATAGAAGTAATCATCAACTTAAAGTGCCCTCTTTGGGGATTGTAATAGAGATCCATCTGGATTCATGAACTTAATTTTAAACATTTCTTCACAAAAAAATAAATGTTTACATCAATATTAATGGAACATGTCCACAAAAAATCTATCCGTCAACACTGAATATTGCATTGTTGCATTTCTTTTCACAGTTTATGAACTTGCATTCATATTTTGTTGAAGTATTATTCAATAAATATATTTATAAAGGATTTTTAAATTGTTTCTATTTTTAGAATATTTTTTTAAAGATATCACGTAACCCTTGGCATACCCTTAAGTACCCCCAGGGTACGCGTACCCCCATTTGAGAACCACTGCATTAAGGGACCAATTGTACAGTCTTGTTTTAAAGATCCATCCATCCATCCATCCATTTTCTACCGCTTATTGACCTTTTCAACCTCATTATACTATTGGCTAAGTTGGATATTCCTAAATGTAAGTTTCTCAATACCCATTCTAATTTTTGTGCCTTTAAAAAACAATGAGTAGTCCTGGGTTCAATCCCGGCTCAGGATCTTTCTGTGTGGAGTTTGCATGCATAGCTGAGATAGGCACCAGCGCCCCCCGCGACCCCAAAGGGAATAAGCGGTAGAAAATTGACATGTATATATATATATATATATATATATATATATATATATATATGTATATATATAAAGCATTATATTTTAGTTACTTTATTGAGTTTACAACCCGCTGGCACTGTTTTGAACTGCTTCTGTACTTGTTTTGATTATTATTATTTCTTAATTGTTTGTAAATGTTTTATATTATAAATAAAAGTTTATAAAATAAAAAAAAATACAAATTGTACAGTCTAGGTAGGGGATGGAGTTTAAAAGCAATTTTATGGTAGCGGGAAAACAATAAAGAATGTAGCAAAGCTCTAATGAAGGGGTAGGGAACCTATGGCTCTAGAGCCAGAATTGGCTCTTTTGATGACTGCACCTGGCTCTCAGATAAATCTGAGCTGACATTGCTTAACACGATATGTAAAGAATAATTCCGCTGGTAATCACAGTGTCAAAAATAACGTTCAAAATATAACACATTTTCTACCGCTTGTCCCTTTTGGGGTTGCAGGGGGTGCTGGAGCCTATCTCAGCTGCATTCGGGCGGAAGGCGGGGTGCATCCTGGACAAATCGCCACCACATCACAGGGCCAACACAGATGGACAATATTCACACTCATATTCACACACTAGGGCCATTTTAGTGTTGCCAATCAACCTATCCCATTTCACCTAATTGGGTTAAAAATATTTTTAGCAAACCTGTAATTACAATCTGCAAATAGTGTGCCGTTGTTGAGTGTCTGTACTGTCCAGAGCTCGGCAGAGTAACTGTTTAATACTCTTCCATATCAGTATTTGGCAGCAGGTAGCTAGTTGCTTTGTCCATCCATCCATCCATTTCCTAGCGCTTATTCCCTTTGGGGTGGCGGGGGGCGTTGGTGCCTATCTCAGCTACAATCGGGCGGAAGGCGGGGCCGGAGTACCCGCTTTGTCATGATCACAATAAACTGGAGGCAGTGTGCAGGTCAAAAGGTATCCATTGCTTAAACCAAAAATAAACAAAAGGTTAGTGCCGCTACAAAAAGGCATTGAAGCTTAGGGATGGCCATGCTAAAACTGAACTGGCTGCAAAGTAAACAAAAACGTAATGCTGGATGACAGCAAAGACTTACGGCGTGTGGAGCAGTAGACAGCGTCCACAAAATGCATCCGTACATGACATGACAATCAACAACAAAATAAGAGTGCAAGACAATAACTAAAACACTACACAGGAAAACACACTAGAAACATCAAAATAAGTCAGGGCGTGATGTGACAGGCGATGACAGTACACCTACTTTGAGACAAGAGCTATAGTGATGCATGCTTGGCTATGGTTTGAATTCATATCCAACTAAGATTGATAGATTGATTGAATACTTTTATTAGTAGATTGCACAGTTCAGTACATATTCCGTACTAAATGGTAACACCCGAATACGTTTTTCAACTTAATCACGTCAATCAATTCATGGTACACATATATACTATCAGCATGATACAGTCATCAAACAGGTTAATCATCATAGTATATACATTGAATTATTTACATTATTTACAATCCGGGGGTGGGATGAGGAGCTTTGGTTGATATCAGTACTTCAGTCATCAATAATTGCATCAACAGAGAAATGGACATTGAAACAGTGTAGGTCTTGCTTAGTAGGATATGTACAGCGAGCAGAGAACATTGTGAGTTCAGATAGCATAAGAACAAGTAAATGTATTAGAAATACATTTGATTATTTACATTAGGTTATTTACAATCCGGGGAGATGGGATGTGATTGGAAGGGGGGTATTAGTAAAGGGTTGAAGTTGCAAGAACAATTTTTTTATTGTCAATATTGGCTGCTGAGTTTCATTTTTTAATCTTTTCTGCTGATGTTGTGCCTCGAGATTTTTTTTAAGGAAAAAAGTTTACCTTGTCTCAGAAAAGTTTGAAAAACACTGACCTAAGTGCACCCTAAACCAGTGGTTCTCAAATGGGGGTACTTGAAGGTATGCCAAGGGGTACGTGGGATTTTCAAAAAATATTCTAAAAAATAGCAACAATTCAAAAATCCTTTAGAAATGTATTTATTGAATAGCACTTTAACAAAATATGAATGTAAGTTCATAAACTGTGAAAAGCGTTGACAGCTAGAATTTTCATGGACATGTTTCATAAATATTGATGTTAAAGAGTTCTTTTTTTTTGTGGAGAAATGTATAGAATTAAGTTCATAAAACCAGAAGGATCTCTATTACAATCCCCAAAGAGGGCACTTTAAATTGATAATTACTTATGTGTAGAAATCTTTATTTATAATTCAATCAATCAATGTTTACTTATATAGCCCTAAATCACTAGTGTCTCAAAGGGCTGCACAAACCACCACGACATCCTCGGTAGGCCCACATAAGGGCAAGGAAAACTCACACCCAGTGGGACATCGGTGACAATAATGACCCAGTGGGACGTCGGTGACAATAATGACTATGAGTACCTTAGAGAGGAGGAAAGCAATGGATGTCGAGCGGGTCTAACATGATACTGTGAAAGTTCAATCCACAATGGATCCAACACAGTCGCGAGAGTCCAGTCCAATTGAATCACTTCTTTATTTTTCAACAAGTTTTTAGTTATTTTTATATCTTTTTTTACAAATAGTTCAAGAAAGACCACTACAAATGAGCAATATTTTGCCCTTTTATACAACTTAATAAATCAGAAACTGATGACATAGTGCTGCATTTTACTTCTTTATCTCTTTTTTCAACCAAAAATGCTTTGCTCTGATTAGGGGGTACTTGAATTAAAAAAAATGTTCACACAGGGTACATCACTGAAAAAAAGGTTGAGAACCACTGTCATAACCTAACGACACACTCAGAATGAGTGTGTATCCTCATCCTCAGTACTGTAGGGGGCGATGTGCATCTATAACGCTGGTGACGACCCGCCATTAAATGAAGAAAAAGAAAAACTTTGATGACGACATTGCAAGAGGGAAATATAAACGGACTCGCCTGTCTTCAATATTAAACGAAAGTTGAAAGCAGTAGAAAAAAAAGGAGGTGAAAACGTATTCTTGCATAAAGTAAGCTGTGTGTGATTGTATCATTCGCGTGGTTATTCTTGGTGAAATGACATAACCTTAGTTAGCTAAACAAAACGTAGCCCCAAGCTAAGCTAGCCATGTCAAATTAGTTTGAACCATGTCGTGCTATTTTGAACAAAATCACTCCTAATATAATATTATACACGGCGAGTTTTAGCGAATGTATTCACACTCCCTGAAGACACAAAACGCATATATTGAGATCATTTGGTATTCAGCTTCTCCTCCGTCCAACAGGATGCAGAGAGCTTCCCGTTTGAAGAGAGAACTTCAGATGCTGAGCACTGAACCTCCTCCAGGGATCACATGTTGGCAGACCGAAGAACGCATTGACGACCTGCGTGCTCGTAAGTATCAAGGGCGGATCCAGACTATTTTGAGGTGGTGGGACAGGGGGTTACAACAAACAAATTAGGGAGGCCACCTAGAAACAAGGACATGCACCTTCTTTACAATAACACAGGTCTTAACTCATTCTCTTTCTATGCCACATCAATGTGGAATGCACTCCCAACAGGTGTAAAAGTAAGTGCATCTCTATATTCCTTCAAAACCGCTCTAAAACAACACCTCCAGGCAACTTCAACCCTTTATTAATACCGTCCTCCATTAACATCCCATCTTCCCGGATTATAAATAACCTAATGTAAATAATCAAATGTACTTCTAATGTATTTACTTGTTCTTATGCTATCTGAACTCACTATGTTCTCTGCTCGCTGTACATATCCTTCTAAGTAAGACCTCCACTGTTTCAAAGTCCATTTCTCTGTTGATGCAATTGTTGATGACTGAAGTACTGATATCAACCAAAGCTCCTCATCCCACCCCCGGATTGTAATTAATGTAAATAATTCAATGTATATACTATGATGATTAACCTGTGTGATGACTGTATTATGCTGATGCTATGTATTTGTACCATGAATTGATTAACGTGGACCATGACTTAAACAAGTTGAACAACTTATGCGGGTGTTACCATTTAGTGGTCAATTGTACGGAATATGTACTGAACTGTGCAATCTACTAATACAAGTCTCAATCAATTCCATATGTAGACTAAGGCCCTGTTTAAACTAAGCCGGAGAAGGTTATCTTATCCTATCCTACTCAGTGGTTAGAGTGTCCGCCCTGCGATCGGTAGATTGGGAGTTCAAACCGCGGCCGAGTCATACCAAAGACTATAAAAAAAATTGGGACCCATCGCCTCCCTGCTTGGCACTCAGCATCAAGGGTTGGCGTTGGGGGTTAAATCACCATAAATGATTCCCGGGTGCGGCACATCTGCTTCCGCTTCCCACTGCTCCCCTCACTTCCCAGGGGGTGATCAAGGGGATGGGTCAAATGCAGAGGACACATTTCACCACACCTAGTGTGTGTGTGTGACAATCATTGGTACTTTAACTTTATCCAGAGTGAATCCCACCTAACCTTATCTGTGTCCACAAACAACAATGCCACCGTTTAAGACCACCTACGTCCGCCGGCGCAATGCAACCTAATACGCACGCACGGAAAATGCACACGTCAAAGTCATCTCCTGTGTTGCTTTGTGTGCAAGTTCTTAAATTCAACATATATGACCAATATCCAGTGGTGTGGTATTTCAATTAACTGGAATCCAGTGAGCTTTGGGGCCCTTTTGTAGTGAATCACACCTGAGTCATCTTAAATTAATCAAATCTTTATTAGACACGTAAGCAATGTGATAAAGAACATTTTACATCAATCAAACTAGGGCTCTGGTTATCTGGTCAGGACCCTCCTCACTCTTTTGCCTTCACTTTCATTGTCCATTCGTTTTTGGTGACTTTATATAGATATATTTGCAGACGTTGAGTCTGCGACATACATGGCTGACAACAACTTATACAGTCTGCTTTGCCAGTCCAATTGAATTTGCCTGTTTCCGTAGTTTTCCCTCGATGGCCAGGTAATACAAAACACACGCTGCCTTTTTCATCACATCTATGGTAGCTTGCATTCTCGTTGTCTTTTCTTAGACAAATGGACAAAGTTTTTCGCTAAGTAGCATCACAGCTGACCTGGACAAAGTGTTGTATCCCAAATAGCTGCAATCGCTTTCTCTTCAGGTATTCATGTTTGATTTCCACAAGCGTCTGTACAGACGGAAGTAGAAACACGGGCATGTCTGGATGACTCGCCTTCATGTTTCCAATGGTTAGCTGCTAGTTACGAAACCGCTTTATTATGAAGCTGGCTGTCTATGCAGATGATGATTTCATTTTCCAGCATGATCTGGCACCTGCACACAGTGCCAAAACCACCAGTAACTGGTGTACTGACCATGGCATTACTGTCCTTGATTGGCCTGCCAACTCCCCTGACCTGAACCCCATATAGAATTTGTGGGGTATTGTGAAGAAGAAGCTGAAAGACACCAGACCCAATAATGCAAATGAGCTAAAGGCCGCTATTGAAGCATCCTGGGCATCCATAACACCTCAACAATGCTACAGGGTGATTGCCTCCATGCCACACCGCATTGTAGCAGTAATCCGTGCGAAAGGATTCCCAACCAAGTACTGAGTGCATTAATCGACATTTTCAAATGTTTGATTTTGTTTTGCTGTCATATTTTTTTTTTTTTTTACTTGGTCTGAGGAAATATTCAAATTATTTGAGATAGGATTTTTGAGTTTTCTTAAGCTGTATGCCATAATCAGCAATATTAAAATAACAAAAGGCTTGCAATATTTCAGTTGATGTGTAATTAATCCAGAATGTATGACATGGTTATGTTTTAGTTGCAATACAGAAAATAAAGGACTTAATCGCAATATTCAAATTTTCTGAGACAGTTCTGTACGTGCACTTTGTGTACATTAATGTACTTCCCATTGTGTACTTAGTTTTACAATAACTTCATTGTAGAGACTTATCAATTAGCAACCTCAAGTGGGAAGTGTTTTCATCTCTAATTTGAAGGCCTGGTTACCTATGTGCCAAACTAAATTCCAACATTCAGAGCGGGCAAAATAATATATGTAAATAAACCAGGATTGTACAAAGTGTGGACTGTGTTACATTGTAGTTATAAAGTAAGCAACATTTGAAAAATGCAGCAAAACAATATCATATAACAAGAAAACAATATGTTGATATTTACAATAAATAACACAAATTTGTCTTTAAATATAAGTGTAACATTTAACGTATCACTGCCATATATAAAGGTTTAATGATATCATCATTTTGACAATGCCCCAGCCACACACTCATCGACCCTGGCCATAATTGCCAGTTTGTGGGAAGCGCCGAACATATTGTTCAATATTTTGCATAACTTCATTTTAATAATTTCATTTCACTGTTTATACTCCCTTTGTTATTCTTTACAGAAATAGTTGGTGGAGTGGAAACTCCGTATGAAGGTGGAATCTTTTCCCTGGAGGTCAAAGTTCCAGAGAGGTAAGGGTATTCGCAGGGTCTGAAAAAGTTTTAAATCCGACAATTTCAATTTAAGGCTTTCAAATGTCTAAAACATAATAAAAGGCCTTATATGCAATTTTGAAAGGTCTGATGCATCTTTTAATGCTACTCTTATTAAAAACTTGCATTAACTTCAGTCTTGCTTTTAAATGTTAAAATTTTTGAGAACACTATAACGTAAGTACGAAACCAAACCAAAGTGGATTATAAGTGCTACACTGGTCCAAATTTATAGCACATCATCAGCTAGTGTCCTGTGCTCTTGCAGCGGTGTGTTGTTACATCTTAGCATAGCAGCGGAGAAAACTTAGCAAAGCTGAATTACATGTATTAGATGGGCAAGTGCAAGTTCAACGATTTATGTTTCCAGAACGATCAATCTGATGCATGCTTGAAGCCGGTCAATTGAAACAAATAAAGTGTTAAGGACCCAGATGTGGAGCCATCGAGGAGGGAAGCGTTTGTAAACATTGTGGTGTAAGTGAAAGGAATGATAATGTAAAAGTAAAAAATCCGGGATAAGTCCCTGTCAAAATATGCTGAAACGCCACAAACATTTGCACAACTATGAAAGGATCAATTTAACACCTCCCAAAGGCGCGTTATGGAGGTAAACTGGCGCAAATGGCCAAAGGAGATGTTTTCGAGTGAAATTACATACGCACACGCAAATTTCTCTGTGGTAGTAGTGTACTTATAGCAGTAAAACTATAAAAAAACATAATCCTCATATTTATATTATTTATTTAAATATTTTCTGGTCAACTTCTGATGCCTAATCTTTTCTCCAAGTTTATACAGCAACTAAGCTCTAAAGGGCTGCCTGTTAAGTGTTTACACAAAATGTATGGTGGGGTGAGGAAAGCAAGGGAGATTTGTGAATGTCATGCTTAAATAAAAAATGGCCATTGTTTATTATCAATATGTTAAAAAAAAAGAAGTCATGAAAATCGGTACAAGTTTATTCATACATACCAGATACAAAATGAGCCGAGCAAATTTGAATGTTATCCACATTCACATCCAAATTATGTGAGACTTGCAAAGCCATAATCGCCTTCTTCCTTTTTAGACAATACCTATTTCTGCACTGTTTTTTACAAATTTGTGCAGAAAAAGTAGTGGTACTGTAAATGTTTTTTATCTGTTCGCTCAATTCTGACAGCTGCAAAAGTTAACCATTTAGCTTTAGCAGAGGTGCTAACAATCCCTTTCACAGACAATGTATTGTTGCATTTTACAATTGCTGACATTCTGGGTGTTGTTACATGAAAACACTTGATATGAAGCACACTGCATCTTCTGCAAGAAAACGGTTCTATGGCAAATCTAAAAAAATGTCTGTCTTCTAATATTTTTTTTTATACTTGTGTTAGTTTACAGCAGATAATCTTCTGATGTATTTAGTTGGTTTTACCATTTTGTGTTCCAATGTAAAAGAGCAGTGAATTAATTCATATACTTACAGTTCATTCTGGCCCTCTGGTTTTCTTTTATGCCTTTGAACTTTTCGTCTGTAGAGATGTGAAATGGTCTTGAATTATTTTCTATGTGGTCTAAAAAAATATTTTAAATGTCTTAAATTTCATGCACCTGGGAATAGGTTGATTGGCAACACTAAATTGGCCCTAGTGTGTGAATGTGAGTGTGAATGTTGTCTGTCTATCTGTGTTGGCCCTGCGATGAGGTGGCGACTTGTCCAGGGTGTACCCCGCCTTCCGCCCGATTGTAGCTGAGATAGGCGCCAGCGCCCCCCGCGACCCCAAAAGGGAATAAGCGGTAGAAAATGGATGGATGGATGGAAATTTGACTTGTTGAAACCTGCAGAGACCCTGTAACATTTCTGAGGCGTACGCTTTTTAAATGATGCACATTTCACCAATGTCACCAGCTATGTGCTTCTTTTAGATACCCATTTGAGCCTCCCAAAATGAGATTTTTGACACCCATCTACCATCCAAACATTGATGGTTCAGGACGTATCTGTCATGACGCCCTCAAACTCCCACCAAAGGTTGTAATAAACTAGATTAAAGTGCATGTGATAATTTTTTGCTTGCTTCTTGTTTATGTGTTTTGTAATACTTATTTGTATTATATTTTAACAGGGAGCATGGAAACCCTCCCTAAACATCTCAACAGTCCTTACCTCCATCCAACTTCTGATGGCAGAACCAAACCCTGATGACCCTCTAATGGCTGATATAGTGAGTTTTACTTATTTTTACTTAATGTATAGCTTCAACTGGAACCATTGTATTGCAGCTCAGTACATTTGCATATTCTGCAGCAAGAACTGAGAACCTTTAATTTCTTATTCTATATCTTTAGAACAAGCAGTTTATTTGCTGAAGTGTTGATCTATTGGTTAAATACTAATAATAAACAAAGCCCTTTTGTAGACATTTAAAGCGCTTTAAAGTGGGAACTCAGAACCCATCATTCATTCGCTCCAGATTCACACTGTTAGGGTTGTAAGCTACATTTGTAGCCACAGTTGCTCGGTTAGACCAAGGAAAAAATGGCTGCCAATTTGCGCCAACATCCTCTCCGACCACCACCAAAAATTCATTAGGATTCATAAACCAGTGTCTGCGTCACTGGGATCAATGTGGGTGAAGTGTCGTGCCTAAGGACACAACAGCAGTGATTGCGAAATATATATTTGTACCAGGAACCGTCAAGTTTCTGGATGGCCGCTCCACCATCTGAGCAACGCCTCCCCTCAGGAAGGTATACATACAGTAAGTCTGTCTCTCTAACAACATTTGACCCTGACAAAATGCATTGCATAGCATTTGCAGGGTTTTTACAGTCATGAGAAATCTGGAAAAGTTACGGAAAATATTATTTTTTCAGAAGGTTTGGTAAAGTCATGAAAATATATCCAAAGTTGAATTAATCTAAACAAAATGGATCTGTCGTAATATAAATGTAAGTTGTTACGGCACGTCATATTTTGGTCGTGCGAAAAAAGTATTTACAGTACTCTAGTGTGTAGGCATGTCCTGTGCAAGGGGTTACAAAGTGCAGGTACGCCCACTAGCTTGTTACTTCTACTAGTGAGGTGACAATGCTGGTAAAATGCCAACGAAGTGAAGCGTTAATACATGGCTTTTTAAGGATAAATACAAATTGTGGCTGGGAAAGGTCATTGATCCGAGAGGTGTTGAATGCAAACTCTGCTGTAAAACACTTGACCTTTCAAATACGCCCTTGAAGGGGAAAAAAAGCACAAATCAGTAGCCAGAGTTGCTAGTAGCGCAATACCCATAGCTGAGTTTATTTACCCTAATGTTGTTAGGACAGCCAACAACGCTATAGTATGGTTTCCACAGCATCAGAACAAATCACTTTGCCATTTCTGCAAAAAATTAAATCCTCAAACCCGAGATACTATGGGCGCCAAAATGTTTGGTTACAATTCATTTCATACATGTGTATAGTTTAAATATGATACGTCACATACTTTTTCATTTATGCCTGAAAGTATGAAATACGTGAATTCATACTACTCCTTCAAGTCCTCCGTGGACAGGGGCTGTCTTTTCGTCACCATTTTCACGGACAACCATGTTCCAGCGAAATGTAACTGTGGTCAGAGCCCGCTTACCCTAATGGGGTGCCCAGGGTCTCCAGGAATTTCAAGCCCTTGTCCCCCACCTCCACAACCCCAACCCCCCAAAAATCAGTTTGAAAAAAAAAAATCATGATTTTACTCAAAATAACTTAGGGATTGACAATTATGGCAAAAATAATAATCACGATTGTTTTGATGGAAATTTTAACCACGATTAATAACGCAATTTATTTATCAGTATTTTTTTGTAGCTCGAAAACTACTTTAATTATAGGCAACACTCCTTAATCCCTGAAAACTGAAGCGCCGCAGCGCATGCACACTTGCGCCATTAGGCCTTGATAAAACATGGCAGTAATTACACGGACTTTGTTTTGAAAATGTTCCTTCCGAGTAAACGGAGCCGATTGCTTCGTTTCACTTAATTTTAATCGCTTCTATTTCCGTGGAGTCTCGATGTGCGTTTAAGAGCACAATATTGGAGGAGAAAAATATTTGACGTTGCAGTTTCATTTTGAACGTGCAACTAGTGTTCGTCCATCAGCTGCAAGGACTGAGTTACCGTGCAGCAGGTGATGTGTCGGGAACTTTGCCACAACTTGTTTGTAAAGTCTTAAGTTTGTTTACTGGGATGCTCGCTCGTCCTTTTATTTTAACTGCTAACATTGGCAGTGTTCCAATAACATCAATACAGGATAGAATGTTTTGTTCTCTCATCGAATTGAACACGGGATTAATTGTCAGTGAGGCACAAAGATTATGTATTAGAGGTGAAAGGTATCACTTCTGTTTGTGTTGGCCAAACTTGCACTGAGGTAGATGGTTGTTGGAGAACAACAAAGCTTGTTTATTTGACTTTATCTTCATTAGCCAAACTGCTTTGTGTTTTATATTGATATCAAAAAGTAATCACCATGTTTTTGAAATTACTTGTGTTTTGTTCATTCCACAAAGTAATTACTTTAAAAACCATTCATGTGACATAGCATTTTGTTAATTTTATTATGGTGTATAATTAATACCTAGACAACAGATTTCTGCTCAACTTCTTAATGGATCTGTCCCAATACAGCATGTACATGTACACACATTAGTACATGTAAATGTATGTACGTAACTTAAAAACACCTCTCTCAATGAAAATATAAAAATAGAGATAGAGGTGTCATGTAATAAAAAAAGCTGATACTATTAATGAACAAAAAGAAAAATATTTGTTTTTAAATATATATGTAGATAACGTTTATCTAGAGCATTTTTATTAGCTATTACAAATTACATTATAGCGTCATGTTCACACTCCAACACTGTTTTACCTAACATAATCCTGATTAATATTTGTGATTTCAATATTGAAAAAAATTTATTGTAATTATTATTTTGTCCATAATCAAGCAGTTAATAAGTGTAATGTGTAAGACTAGATCTCATACATTACACTATTTTTTATATAAGGAAAAAAAGAGCAGTTACATTTTATGTCCATCAGGTGCCATCTTGCGAAATGTTCACTTTTATTTTTATGTAAGTATAGTATTATTTGGTTTGTGCCAAATTACTTTGTTTAGAATGCTTGTTGCTTCGATATGCACATTCAACTTTCTACTTCAGGTACATACATTCATTTTGAATGCGTTGTTTGTGTTTTTTTTTTTTTTTTAATAAAACTTGGTTAAAAGATTACGGTATATTGTAAGTAGTTTTAGAAAATTTTGAACACATTTAAAATTACCACGATAATAATGATAACCTTGAAAATTTTGGTCTCGGTACCCTGATACCTCTAATATATGTGAATGTTCTCATTTCTCCAGCTCATAGTCATCTCAGGGCATTCAATCGATCGCAACTTGACTGTTTGGTTTGTCTGAGAAGACGTTTCGCCGCTCATCCGAGTAGGCTTCATCAATTAATGCTCATAGACTTAGATTAAGTCTATATTGGTCAGCTCTAAGTCTATGAGCACTAACTGATTAAGCCTATTTTAATGAGCTGTGAAACTTCTAAGACAACCCAAACAGTCCAGTTGTGAGATTAAAAGATAGATATTTCAGTTAAAAAAACGTTGAAGCAAATAAACCCCAGCATGTAAAATAATAGTACTAACAATCCATTTTTAATTACCAATAGTAATATAAAAACAATAACATTTAGTTTTTCAAAACTGTGTACTTTTTGTGTCATACATTAAATTGGATGAAATTGTTGTTAATTCAATGCAAAAATCCTTAAATTTATTGTTGCAATACATCTTTGGACCAGTATTTCAAGTCAAAGCATTATAATTTTGTAAGGTACTTTTTGGATTATTTTATTTTTCAGTCAGACTGAATGTTCCACACAGGTCTGTTATTCTGAAGGGGAAAATGTGCTGCTGTTCTTCGCTTGACGAGTGTTGAGACGACTTGAAGGTTTATATGAAAAAAGAAAAAAAAAAGAGAGAGAGCCACAAGTTGTGACTGCTGTCCTATGTGTACATATATCTTACATAAATGATGTTGTTCACAACAACACAAGCAGTTAAGCTGTGTTGTAGGTATGTGGATTGTTCTTGCTAGCTTTAGCTTAGTATTTTAGTCGCTGTTTCAAGTGGTCGTCTCCACATTGTTTAGTTCAGGACAGGGTAGTTCAGTGTTTCTGGAACGAATGAGCAGTACAGAGCAAATTATTTTCCTGAATAAATGTTTCTTCTTCTTCCGATGACAGCTATTTACTCACATGTATTATTCTGGGATTATTTGTCGATTCCGTTTTATTAGCTAATTCTGTGATTCTATTCGTGGTTATGTGAACGCAGAAATCATATTTCCTTACTTGTTTTATTTTTTTTTTAGTTTAGTGATCATTGGTTAGGCATATTAGTGCTGTACCAAATAAAAAGTAGCAACAATGATGAGAAACAAAACTTCTTGTTGACATGGTCTTGTTTTCACTTATTTGCTCCTCATCTGTTTTACTGTCACACAGTCTAGAACAGTGGTTCTCAACCTTTTTTCATTGATGTACCCCCTGTAGAAAAATTTTTAATTCAAGTACCCCATAATCAGAGCAAAGCATTTTTGGTTGAAAAAAAAAAGATAAAGAAGTAAAATACAGCACTATGTCATCAGTTTCTGATTTATTAAATTGTATAACAGAGCAAGATATTGCTCATTTGTAGTGGTCTTTCTTGAACTATTTGCAAAAAAAGATATAAAAATAACAAAAAACTTTTTGTAAAATAAACGAGTGATTCCATTATAAATAGAGATTTCTACACATAGAAGTAATCATCAACTTAAAGTGCCCTCTTTGGGGATTGTAATGAAAATCCATCTGGATTAATGAACATAATTCTAAACATTTCTTCACAAAAAAATAAATCTTTAACATCAATATTTATGGAACATGTCCACAAATCTAGCTGTTAACACTGAATATTGCATTGTTGCATTTATTTTTACAGTTTATGAACTTACATTCATATTTTGTTGAAGTATTATTCAAAGAATATATTTATAAAGGATTTTTGAATTGTTGCTATTTTTACAATAGTTTAAAAAAAATCTCACGTACCCCTAGTCATACCTTCAAGTACCCCCAGGGTTACGCGTACCCCCATTTGAGAACCACTGCTCTAGAATTTGCATGCACATTGCGTGGCCCAATAATCATTTAGTTTTATCGATTATGATATTTTTATGATTTTGTTAAGCCATGACTAAAATTTGATTATATGTCCAGCCCTAAAAAACAGCAACAATGCAACAATATCATTCCTTTTTAAAATAATTTTGGTCATGAATACATTGCCTTTGTGATAGCCGCATGCATGTGTGTGTGATTGTAATAGACGCCAGCCAACTCCAACGGTAGTGCTGGCGACCTGGCATAGTCTGTGCTTTTAGCTTAGTAGTCAGCATGCTTGCCTCTCATGCTTGCAGCTTGGGTTCGCGCCCAGCTCAGAGCAGTAGGGAAAAAAACACAACGCAGCCAAGAGAGAGCGTACACAACTGCTATACAAAGCAAAGCTGTCTGTGATTGACAGTTATGAACACCAATCATTGCATTCTGCTGTCATAATCAAGGGCTTCTAAGTGGGTGGGGCCCCTTGGCTTCAGCCCAGTTAAGCCCGTGCGTTAACGCGGCCTTGCCTGTGGTGAGAACAGTAGTGCCTATGTCTGTGCTTTTTGGCTTGCTTTGCACTTTAAAAGACTCTTACTGTGATTAGTGTCCCAAAAAATGACATGTAATGTTGTTTGACGAAAGCTTAAGCCAAAAAATGTATTTATTTTTGAGCCTGTGGGGGAAATAAAGTCTAAACTGAGTTGAAATATGAGAAGATTTGGTTAGGTGTGCCTGTCTTGTGTTTTTCTGTTTTAGAGAGACACCATATGTTTCTGATGTAAACATAATTCGACTTAGCGTTACAATAAGTAAAGATAGCATTGTAATTATCCATCCATTTTCTGCCGCTTATTCCCGGTCGGGGTCGCGGGGGGCGCTGGCGCCTATCTCAGTTGTTGGTGTTCCCACTGAGATAAAATATATTCTTATTGTCATGGAAATTTAGTAAAAGGTTTCGGTAAAGTTATTATAGGAACAAGTGTAATAACCCTACATTTTTCATGTGACACTGGGGAATTGCAGAATGATTTTTTTTTTCATGTAGGCATCAGAGTTCAGATACAACAAACAGATGTTTATGCAGAAGGCCAGGAAATGCACTGAAGAACATGCGGTTCAGAAGACCACGGTAAGGCTTTTTTTAAATTTGAAATTAATTTTGGTTCTTTTAATGGCAAATTACATCAGTTTTCTTGAGGCACTTAAAAGTTTGTGAAGGGCCACACTCATTATACAATAATAACTGATATTTGTATAAGCTCACTATTAACTACTTATGCTAATAATGGTTATAATATAAAGTTTCACAGGCAATAAAGGATTGAGGAAACATAAGTATAAGTGCTGCACATATGATACACAAATGCCACACAGTGACCTACTGGTTAGCATGTCAGACTAATAGTCAGGAGATCAACGGTTCAAATTTAACAGGAAAACATATTTGTGTTAATTTGGCATGTTTTTCCGCGTGCATAGATTTTTTTATGATTAATTCAGCTTCTTCTTATAACCCCAAAACATGCTGACCGGAGACTCTGTCTCAGTCCAAAGGTGTCCAAAGTTGTGAATGGTTGTTTATGTTCATTGTGAATTACTTGCGACCAGTCCAGGGTGTACACTGTCCCCGTAACTGTGATTCTAATCAGGAAATATAAGTGGTATAGATAGAAAACAGATAATTGGCAGATTCATTACAATAAATTAGAATACTATAATATAAAAATATATTTTATTTCAGGAGTTCAATTCAGACTAAGGACTCAGAAGATTTTTCAGTTCATATTCTTATTAGACATAATGATATTCAACTTTTTGACAACATTTCAAAGTTAATGAGATATGGAATTTGGGGGTTTATGTAAGCTATCAAAAATCTATCCATCCATTTTCTACCGCTTGTCCCTTTTGGGGTCGCTGGAGCATATCTCAGCTGCATTCGGGCGGAAGGCAGTGTACACCCTGGACAAGTCGCACCTATCAAAAATGGTTAAGAAATTGATTGTTAAAATATTTTACTATTTGAAGAGAATCTATATTAGGAGTTTTACTTTTTTTCCCTTGAACCACTAAAATAAATTATGATTTCAAAGATGTTCTCATATATTTAGATGCAACTATATACAGAGATCCATGTTCATGACCATATAAGCACACCAAATTACAAGTAAACAAGTAACTAAGAAACCTTAGTTACTTGTTTACTTGTAAGATTATTTTTTAAAGACAGTATATGAATCGGAGGTGCACATGCTTGATTGTTGACTGTTTTATTCTTAAATGAATAATACTGTATATGTATTTAATTTTGACTATATTATTTTGTGGGCATAATATTAAATAGTGTATCCCTGTCTTTGTTCAGACAATCTTGGAGATCAGCCAAAACAATGTACGAGAGAATGAATCATCGCGCAAAAGGGAAGCTTCCGGTGCACAGAAGGAGAAAGGCAAGCTAGCAAAGAGAACATGTGTATAGTGGCAACCACCTTGTTAAAGCCATGTGCCGCTTTACTTTTGAGAGACGTGTATTTTGCAGTTTATTTGCATTATTTTATTGATACATTTTCACAATCATTCACGTACCCATAATATACAGTAGCTACATATGTACAGGTATTTGCATGTTTGTGTTTTAGTAAATATTAAAAAAATACAAAGGAGGGCTTTTTGTGGTGATTGCTTTTGTACAGCAGTGAGACCATAGTGGTTGCTGTACAGTATAACGTTATTTTTATTCAAACATATGCTTTTCATTTGTATACACAGTAGTGTTTACAACCTAAATAGCAACAAATGATTTTATTTTTGTTAAACTGCATTTGTTAACTTAATGTGTAAAATATTTGGTGTTGTGTCATAAAAAAAGAGTCAATATCGTGCCAGTTCAGAGGTAGTTACATTGTTTATACACACTGCTGGTCTGCGAGATAAAATACGGTAGCTACATCCCATTCAGTCTATTCTGTAGAATTGCTTATTTGAAAGAAAACAATCCAACTTTAAATGTGTTGCACATGTTTGAAAAGGACTGACATGGGAAATGTTAGCTTAACCTGGTTAAATACATGACATGACAATAAATCTCTTAATATCCAGTAAATTGAAAATACAAATAGACAATTAAATATAATCCATATATAGCCAGACAATCTGAAACATCTAAACAGCATGCCCCATGATCAATCATATTTCAATATGAACATTTATGCATATAAGTTTTCAATACAATTTTAAATCCACCCCACGGAAAGTTCTCCAAGGATGCGTCTTTTAATGATCAACTTTTAGCTTTTACTGGAACTTTGAGGATTTACATCTTTGACTAATGTAATCCTATTGGTTGGTTCTAAAAATTAAGTGTTAAAAAATGTATAATGGAGCGCAATCTAATGTTAATTCCTTAATGCAGAGGAAATTTGCTGTTGCACTTTCCCTTTCAAGAGGCACTCTGGCGTTCATTAGTTTTTAAATCAATACTCTTCAGTTCCATGTGATCTCCTTGTAACGTTCTGTGAGGCCCAGAAATGGTCTTTTGCAACTGTATATAATGACCTGTGAATGTCCGTAATTCCCCATGTTTTCAGGAAGTTAGTTTAGTAGTTTATGCATTTGGGGCCACAGAGTTAGTCATGGTTAAGCCATGTATCGGACAATTGTGAATATCTTGCTTCAGATTCTTCAGAGAGCCTTTTTCATCAAGTTTCCCTTGTTCTTGTCTGGCGCTGGTTGTCTGACAAGTGATTAGAGGAACTGAGTAAGTAGAGGAGCAGTGGGAAAATATATCCATTTGTGCGCCGAGAGCAGAGCCCCTACTGCAAAGGGTATCCACATCAGCAAGTGACACCTGTGTTGAAGAATCAAAGCAGGAGCTCTTCTCTGTCTCCACAGAAACCAGTGAGTCTAGAGTGCGTTCCCGGCGAAGCTGAGGACTCGCTTTTGGGCGCGACCAGAAAAAATACTGGGAGTGTCTTGTAAAAAGGAGGAAAAGTAAGGGATTTAGGCAGGCAGGAAGAGGGTGAAGAAGTAAAAGTACTGATTTCAACACTTCTTCCCCGAGAGAGAGGAGACCCAGGAGGAAGCAGATTGAAAGGAAAGCGACTGGTACATACAGGAGGCCATTTGTGAAAATTAGCCAGGCTACATGTTTGATCATAGCACAGTCCCACAAGCCTTCACATTCTCCTCGAAGTAATTCCCAGTACAGGCGGATGTATGAACATATTACTATGAGTAGGCACAGTGTGTTCATCATAATGAGCACTAAGGGGAATATCAAAGCAGTTGGTTGCTGAGAAGTAGAAGAGGGTAGAGGTGTGGGTAAGCAGAAAGGTGAGGATCCATACTCTCCAACTCCAAGCAAGGGGAGACAAGCTAAGCCCAACGAAAGAGTAAAGCAGAAAAGTGCAGATGTGCGTACACTCCTGAGGGTGGGTGATTTCCCATAGCTGCGTGCACATGTCATACTCACTCCACACTGCACAGCTGCAAGTGTCAGCAGTAACACGCTTGCCTCAGAGGCAAGTACCCACAACCATCCCGTCAACTGACATCCAGGACCTCCTTGCCAGCGGGCACCAAAGTGGCTAAACTCTTCTAATGTTAAAATGTCTACAAGTGCCAGGGTGCTTGTGCACACGCCTGTCAGCAGGTTGGAGGCACCCATGCAGGCAACTGTGAATCTCAGTGGTGACATGGAGCTGGGTGAGCTAAATAGAGAAAGAAGTTGGAGGATGTTTCCCAGTAGAGACACAAGGGATATGGTCCATAACCCAACACGAACCAACCAGCTTCCCAGGAGGGAGTCACAAGGACGAAATGGACCTGCAAAACAAAAAAAAGTGCAGGCCATTCTCAGTTTAAAAAGAAAAAAGACATGTCAAATTGGAATTTACATAATACAACTTTATGCATTGTGATGGACATTCGCAGACCTGGTGTGGGTGTGCATTGGACACTGGCCGGAAGTTTGGACTCTTCTAATTCCAGCTGGAATTCTTCCAAATCAGGGTCATCTGGAATCATTAGGATCAATGTTCAGAACTCCGTATCACAGTACATGTTTCATTTCTACAACACTTAGTCTGCTTTAGCTTTTGTATGGCAAGAGAACAATACACTAGAGAGAAGTGATTTGTCATTTTCACATTCAGTATTTCTTACTTACTGATTTTATTGACATGTTTTCAAATGTAATTTGTATGCATTGTTTTAAATATGTTGGTTAAGGGGCTCTTTGTTACTGCAGGAACTTTTACAGAAACTTTCCAATTTATTCTAGTTGATTAAATATCCCCTGCATTTTCACTAATAATGACCCGGGTAAATACGGTTGCACAGTAACTATTTTACTACTTCCTAGTAACGAGGTGCTACTTTTGAAAGTTCCTGAAGAACTTCAGAGGGTTGGCTCTGCTGTTGAACGCCGATTGGTTGAACACATTTGGGGCGTTGCTATAACTTTTGTTTTCAAAATTTCATAACTTGTTTCTTGGGCTTCACGGTGGCAGAGGGGTTAGTGCGTCTGCCTCACAATACGAAGGTCCTGCAGTCCTGGGTTCAAATCCAGGCTCGGGATCTTTCTGTGTGGAGTTTGCATGTTCTCCCCGTGAATGCGTGGGTTCCCTCCGGGTACTCCGGCTTCCTCCCACTTCCAAAGACATGCACCTGGGGATAGGTTGATTGGCAACACTAAATTGGCCCTAGTGTGTGAATGCGAGTGTGAATGTTGTCTGTCTATCTGTGTTGGCCCTGCGATGAGGTGACGACTTGTCCAGGGTGTACCCCGCCTTCCGCGCGATTGTAGCTGAGATAGGCGCCAGCGCCCCCCGCAACCCCGAAAGGGAATAAGCGGTAGAAAATGGATGGATGGATGGATAACTTGTTTCTTATTTCTTGTGTATTTTTCTGACGACATACTTGACAATGGACAGGAAGAAACACTTTCAACTTTCAGAAGCTTTTATGTGGAATCTGTGTGTTACAGAATGCTGATTATTGGAACTATTATGCAGTATTTTTACTCAGCCAAATCTTTTAACTAGTATACAGTTTAATGCTGTTTGAAAGTTTTTACAAACATAGTTTTGATAAGCACAGCCACACGAAGTGGACAGACACTTTCAAACGTATCTAAAACGTATTTGACCAGACTTTAAAACAGCGACTGGAGCTGCTTACCCAGACATAGACAATGTTGTTTAGTGACACAGTAAAAGAGTGGAACAAAGGTAAATCACATAAAATAGTCCCTACTTACGTTTTTTCAACTTGTAAAAGTAGTAATTTTTTTAGTTATTAGCCTCAGCCTGATGGAAAAAAATGCTACAGTAATGCTAACGCTAAGTCTGATGTACTCATGTTGTCGCTCTGAGATAAACACTGACATTTATCATGCATATAATCGTTATTTACAACTGAAATGGTCCATAAGGCCACGCCTGATCCTCAACAATTCATAATTTACTGAGGGGGACTTTCTGACTGTTGGACATTGTGGACAAAGGCCTAGCTCACTTTTATGTAAAATTTGATAGACTTTGTTTTCAAATCATATCAGTTTGTATCTAATTGCTTTTTATTTAATTTACTTACACTTTAGTTAAAGAAATATGACCTGTAATTGTTTATATACGAGATATCAATATAGAAATATACTTTACCACTCATCCAAATGTCATCAGTCCCATTTGTATAAACTACCCGAGGAAATGCAGTGGAAACACAACCCAAACAAGTCTACAAGGACCAAAAGTTCCATGAATTTAATGGTCCTGAGCTGTTGGTTAACTAACTTCCAAAGTGTTCTGACATGTGTCAAGAGGGCTTCCATCAAAATTACACATTTATTGGGACTCAGCTTTCCATCGCATGTCTCAACCCCGTTGCCTAGTTGTGTCCATGGTTGCTACAGTACAAGCGATATTGTAGAACACACAGATTTATGTAGTTGCTCACATTGTGTGTGGCCGTGGTTTGGGTAAATGGCCACAGTTCTTTTGTGAAGGTCATCATCTGTGCTTCTTTGTTCAGTGTCCCACTGGTTGGATGACTTGTAGCTATCACAAGACCCATACGCACAGCACTGGTAGGCGTAAGGCATTTCAATCACCCTGTAATATACAAATGCATCCAAGCCACATGTTTGAAAACTTGTGTAGAAATGTAAATAATTCATATGAATGTCACATTGGCAAGTACCAATTCTTTAGCACAGCAAGTATGCATGCATTTTGGTTAACATGGCGTGTAGAGGTCTTACCTACGGTACTTTAAGAAAGTGAACCACAGAGAGATTGTAAACTATTTAATTTCTGGGAAGTTATTAACTGTGTTTGTTGATAAAACGATACTATGCTGTCAAGGTGAAGGTCTTTAGAACTTCTGCTGGCATGTCCTGTCTTCCTTTGAAATCCAGACTGTCATTTGCTTTCCAAAACCTTTTCTGTTATTATGGAATTTTGACAAGAATCTACTTGCTCATGATGAATGCTTGCTTGTTATTACAGTTCAGAATTGGCTTATAAATGCAGACTATGCTGTATGTGCTTTACCTCATGTGAGGGAAGTGATCAGGGCTGAAGGTGTCGTATAACTCAGTGTTTCCACGGAGTTTGAGATGAGTGAGACCTCCCAATCCTGCAGATGGCAATGAGCGAAGCCTGTTTTCAGCTAGGTCCCTGGAATAAATAAAGAAGCCCATCCAAAAAGGGAGTTAGATGTCAGTTCTGATCAGACTTTATAAAATGTGTTTATCACAAAAATACAGAAGGTAATTTTCACAATAGGCTTTTTTGTTTAAAGCATATAAAAATAAAAGCTCTGTGTCACAAGCCTGCTCCTTTTTGTCTTATAGAACACACTGTCAAACAGTGTATCTGCTTCTAAAGTTGGGCATACACCAAGCATAGTTTGCATGATGTGGCACTTTACAACATCAGTAATTGTAGAATAACCGTAATTATACAAGATAATATAACAAGCTACGTATTTAATTATTCTTGCTGATAAAATACAATGCTCTTAGTTAATCCAATACATCTTACTTTCAACTTGAGGGGTTAATGATACTTTCTGAATACACAAATACAAATCACCTTATTGTTTTGGCTTTTGTAAATTGCATACTTAACAGCAAAACACAAAATTGCAATTATATGTGTATCATGTGCATTTTTTACTCACAGTTTGACCAAGGAATGCAAAGAGGCGAACGCATCTGCATGGATCCACTCTATCTTGTTCCAACTCAAATCCCTGACAAAACCCAGACAAAACAGAAATTAGTTTAAAAATGTCGCTTACCACTAGATGTCAGTAAAGCTTCAGCATGCAAAGGGAAAGCATGCCCACTGCCATAGCAACCATGTTCACAGGACCAATTCCATTTGAATTTTGGGTTTTATTTTTTAGAGGCCTGTAAAGATTAAATTCTCTTGTTTGAAAGGGTTTTTTTTTTGGCGAAAATGTTTATTGTGGATAGTTTTTTCTTCTGTCCATTCCTCTTTCCTATCAATTGACAACTTATCGGAATCCTGACCTATGGTATGTCATTCGTCAATACCCCAATCAGTGTTTCCCACAGGTCAGGCATCTATTTGTGGTCGGGGGGGGTCAGCGGGGGTGGCGATGACCAAGAAGAACGCGGAGTTGGAATATAATTACAGCACTTTATGTACATATTTATATACATATTTATATAATATGTACATATTTATATAATATGTAACTACAAGCTCCATTCACAGACAGAGTCCCATTGCTTTTATGAGCGGTCGAGCAAGTCAAAAGCCGAGTTTTTTATTTATTCATTTATTTCTTTTATTTGTGGCGGCCGTAATTCTTTCATGGCGGGCCGCCGCAAATAAATGAATGTGTGGGAAACCCTGCCAATAATTGTGCATTGGACATTGAATTTCTGCAGTAACTACATATAATACATGCATACAACCCATTTGTTACGGTGAACTCCCGGATGCAATATCATGTTGGTTGGTGAGGTTAATATTTATTGATGGCTGTGCATTCACAAAGAGCGACTCGAAACTTAGATTCTAAGTAAGAAACGAAAGATGGCTGTTCAAAAAATGAATCAAACAGATTTACAGTGAGGTATAACAGGGAAAAAACACAAACATCCCCATAAAAGGTGGAAACAAAAATGTGTGTTAAAATAAGCAGAGTAATTTTGCAGTCTGACTACAATAAGATGCTGAAACTGAAAAACAAATACAACTCTCTTCAAGGGGAAGTATCTAAACTCTTACTGAAAAATAAATACACTTTGAAAATATCTGATAAACCACAAAAACTTTGATTGATTGATTGATTGATTGGTATATTTTTATTTCAAATATGCAAAAAAAAACAAACAAGAGCAAGCATGATCCAATACAGTGCTATAGCCTTAATGGCTATTATAACAAAATGAAAACAATGGAGAATAAAAAAACAAAAAAAAAAACAAATGAGCATTCGACTTTTTTTTTTTTTTTTTTTTTTTTTACATATTTGAAAAGGAGTGAGAAGAAGTATACACTTATTTAATCCCACCCCTTTTCTTTAAATCATAAATTACTCTGAGCTCGAACTTACTTGTTCACTCTATGTACAAACTTAATGAACTTGTATATAAATAAATGATAAATATATACATACATATGCACACTACACACATACATAGCCACACCGTTACCACAAGTGCTCATGGAAATAGTATCATGGAAAAAACAAAAACAAAAAAAACAGCAGAACTAGTGCCTCAATGGGCACTGGTACGCAAAGGACTTCTGTCTAGACAACTCAAAGGAGATCAATCCTAAACTGCTATCCACAAAATATGCTCAAAAACAGGTGAAGCATGTACAGATTTACAGGATATCAACAATGTATTTAAATAATTTTATTCAGAATGATATAAATTTAGTTCAGCTATATCGGTTAATGATTTTAATGATGTTTTTACTCCATTAAACCTACCTCAACTGAGTCCAAATCATCAGAATTCTTAAGACAATATTATTTCATCTAAAGAACTGCTAAAAGCACTGTAATCTTTCTCAGTGAATAAAAGCCCTGGTCCAGATAGATTTGGTGCAGAGTTTTATCAAGCTTTTAGTGAAATACTGTCCTCTATAATACTTACAATGTTAAATTAATATTTCGTAAACAATAAACTTTCAAGCTCCTTGTATGAAGCCCATATATGTATAATACCAAAAAAGGTAAAAAAAATCCACTCGATCCAGCCAATTATGGAACTATCTCCCTGCTCAATCTAGACCAGGGGTGTCAAAGTCAAATACAGAGTGGGCCAAAACTTAAAACTGAACAAAGCCGCGGGCCAACGTTGAACAAATTAACCTTTTTAAAGGGACCCAAACAAGTTGTGCATTGAATATTGAACAAGCAACCTTATATAACTTTATAGTGACATGCAAAATCGAGTTTCAAATAATGATAATAATAAATAAATATCAATGGCATATCAAAAATAAAATTTTAATAGCAATTTAATGCCTCTTTTTCATTTGCAGCCTTCTGAGGTAAATATCAAAATAAACTTTTTCCACAGGCTGATAATAAATTTGAAAATAAAATAATAATGAATGAATCAAAGATTCAGGCCTTTTTACTGCTCATTTTGCAACACAGTGATCTAATCTGATGTGCCCAAGCCAGATATTGTAGCGTCCCGGAAGAATTAGTGCTGCAAGGGGTTCTGGGTATTTGTTTTGTTGTGTTACGGTTTGGATGTGTTTGTCATTCTTGTTTGGTGTGGGTTCACAGTGTGGGGCATATTTGTAACAGTGTTAAATTTGTTTATACTGCCACCTTCAGTGTGACTTTATGGCTGTTGACCAAGTATGGCCTGCATTCACTTAGGTGTGTGTAGAAGCTACATATATTACGTGACTGTGCCGGCACGCTGTTTTAAAGGAGGAAACGCGGACGTGACGACAGGTTGTAGGGGACGTCAAAGGCTGTACCTTTTAAGGCACGCCCCCAATATTGTTGTCCGGGTGGAAATCGGGAGAAATTCGGGAGAATGGTTGCCCCGGGAGATTTTCGGGGGGGTTGGCAAGTATAAGTATTAGCGGTGAATGCGGTGTATAATACCGGTGGGCCAGCTTTAATGTTAATTTGATATTGCCACAAGGGCCAAATGAAATTAAAAGGTGGGCCAATTTTGGCCCGCGGGCCAGAGTTTGACACCCATGATCTAGACCAGGAGCGCTCACACTTTTTCTGCAGGCAAGCTACTTTTCAATTGACCAAGTCGAGGAGATCTACCTCATTCCTATTTATAATTTATATTTATTTATTTATGAAAGAGACATTTTTGTTAACAAGTTAATGGTGTTTAATGATAATACAAGCATGTTTAACACACATAGATTCCTTTCCTTCATGGAGACAAGAACATAAGTTGGTGTATTTGATTCTGATGACTTGCATTGATTGGAATTAGACAGTGGTGCTGATAACGTCCGCATTTTCAAATGGAGGAAAAAAAAAGTCCTCCTTTCTGTCCAATACCACATGAAAGTGGTTGGATTTGGCATCTCATTTGTCCAACTTGCATACTCGTTTTTAAACACTTTGTTATGAGAGTAGCATATGTGTGTGGCCCTTTAATGTCTGGCAGCAGGTGAGTGACGTCAGTGAGTGTGCGGGTGGGCAAGCAAGTGAGAAAGCGGTCGCTGAGGGCGGGGGAGAAATACATTGGCATCAAACTCCATAGCTTGCTAGCTTGTGCACGCTAGCTTTCTGAGACTCTTATTTTGTTAGCACAGGCAGGATGAAACAGGTCTTTTATGGTGAAGACAGGAACTGTGCAGTCGGTCTTTAGAGTTTTGACAGTAGGTACGGAGTCTCTAGAAATAAAATGTGTTTCTCTGCGTCCGCCCTGTTAGTGATTTTTTTCTTAAATATGAGCTTGCACCAGCCAGCGTCATCTCACAAGATCCTCGGGTGCCGAGAATGTCAAACAACTGACGAAAGTGAAGTCATGGTATGATTGATGATTGCTCATTTTTATGTGTATTTTTTAATGCCTGGCTTGAGATCGACTGACACACCCTCCGAGATCGACCAGTCGATCGCGATCGATGTAATGGGCACCCCTGATCTAGACTATAAGATTTGAACTAAGGTACTCGCAGCAAGGTTAAGCAACCTCATAACAGAAATTATTCATCCGAATCAGGTCGGTTTCATTCCGGACAGACCTTCTTTTGGCAATGTTCGGAGATTATTGAACTTGTACTCGGACTGCACAGGAAACAAAAAGGCAGCTGTCCTGACTCTGGATGCTCATAAAGCTTTTGATTCAATTGAGTGGGCTTATATTTTTCATAGTCTCAAATTATTTGGGTTGGGAGAACATTTTATAAAATAAGTTAAAATAGTTTATTTTGCACCCAAATCCCATGTCATTATTAATAATGTAATATCAAATAGTTTTGAATTGCATCGCTGTGTGAGACAGGGCGACTGCCTTTCGCCCTCACTTTTCAAATTGGCCCTAAAACCACTGGCTATTGGTTTAAGAATGAACTTTAATATTAAAGGATTTTCAGTGGGCACATCAGAGAGTCTCATCTCACTTTATGCTGCAGATAATGTACTCGTTGCACTTACTGAGCCAGAAATTGCATTACCACTTCTTTTAGAATATGAGGACTCTTTTGGTAGAATATCTGGCTGTAAAATAAACTGGTCCAAAAGTGAGCTTATGTTCCTAGGAGATAATGTTAAGATCAGTCAAAACCCAGTCAAAGTTGCAGAAAACTATATATCCTATCTCGGCTTAAAAATATCTAAAAATTATGAATCATTACTAAAATTGAACTTTACTGAAGCTTTTGAGAAACTGAAAGTGTGTATTAAGTATTGGAAGACCCTACCTCTCTCTATGTTAGGTAGAGTGAATGCTATCAAAATGATCACCCTGCCAAAAATGTATCTATCTTTTTCAAAATTGACCAATTCTAATTCCTGCAGATTTTTTCCAAAAACTTGAATCTTTAGTTCTAGATTTTGTGTGGGGATATAAAAAATGCAGAATATCCAAAAAGCACTTATTTAGATCTACAAAGGAAGGGGGACTGCGTCTTCCAATGTTCAAAAATGATTATTGGGCATTAAATCTGAACTATTGACCTATATTGGAAGATGGGGTTCAAAAGAATTAATCACTTAATTCTGCTCCCCTGTGACTGGAATTGGAACTGCAGTCATTAGTTAAACCTTACACATCATTGCTATCTCTACTTTTTACTAAACCTGTCTTTTCAATTAAATCAATAAGCCATAGTGTAGTAGTAAGAAAATATATCAAAATACTTTCTCAAATTAAAAAACAATTCGATATTTCCAATGTAACTATGTATTCACCAATGTGTCACAATCATGCATTTATTCCATCGATAACAGACAGAACATTTTTTAACTTGTACTCAAATGGAATTAAATGCATAAAAGACATTTATGTCGAGGAAGGTTTTGCGACATCCGAGCAATTGCGAATCAAATTCAATGTGTCCCCATTCAGTTGGTTTTGCTATCTGCAGGCAAGACAATTTATTAAAGAAAACATTTCAAAGTCTCAGCTGGTAAATGAAAAACACCCTCTTTTAATATTATAAAAGCTTATCGCCAAATTTGCCAACTGCTTCATTCTGCCCATGACATCAGCAGACGGTGTTAAAAGAGCATGGGAACAGGAACTAAGAACAACAATACCCAATCACCAATGGGAACGGATACTCTCTCAAATTCACAATTGCTCAATTAACAGCAGATATAGGCTCATGCTGTTTAAAGTGATTGATTGTTTTTATTACTCTTATTAGACAATTTTTATCCTGATACATCTCCACTTTGTGATGAATGTAAATCTGCTGAAGGATCACCGTCTTATTCGTTTTGGGGATGTCCAATTATTCAACCTTTTTGGTCCAGCATTTTCTTCTTTTATTCAGGGGTATATCAGAGAAAACTTGTCCCTGACAGGGATATAATCTTGTTTGGGTGGTCTTCAGAAACACAAAAACTTCCAAAATATATTACAACTCAGGTGCTGCACGGGACGGTCTTGGCCAAAAGACTCATTCTCAAAGACTGGAAAACCCCATCTGCACCCAATATCAGGAACTGGTTAAATGAACTTGTGAATGTAATGACTCCTGAAACAAATAAGATTTATAAACTCTATGAATAAATGGGAACTAACCTGGAAACCTTTACTGACATAACTTATAGACATTCCTTTTTTTTATTTATTATGATTTTTTGTATTGATCTTACACTATTATTGCTTTTTTGTGTCACTTTTGATATGGTTTTGTCACGTTTTACTTGTTTTTTTTGTGTTTTTTTTTTTTTGTGACTTTTTATTTCGTATTGTTTTGCATCTGATCAAACCCTGTGACTTTTTTTTTTCTTTTCTTTTTTAAATGTGAAAAGTTGAGAGGTCCTCGGGAGGTGATCTTGAGATCACATCCTGAGGATCCTTGATGTCGAGGAATATTCATCCATCTTGCTATGGTCTGGATAGCCTGCTGATCCTGAGCCAGAGTGGGATGGATGGATGGATTTATATATACAATATCTGGGTATTTTTTCTAATAATGTCTTTACTGTAAACCTTGAGTTGTTAAAGTTCAAGTGCACCTCTCTCCGCAAGTGTATGAGTGGATGTGGGCCTGTATGAAGGGTTTGCGTGAGCATAGTATGACTGTTAAATGTCATTTTAACTGTAAAATTCAATAAAATATATTTGGAAAAAAAAAAAAAACAAGCAGAGCATGGCTACACAGAACAGCAACTTCAAATACAGTGGGGTGCACAGAACACTGAAGAAATGTTTAGCCGGGAAGTTAACACGTGCAAAGGTAGAATAAGGAACAAGGCAACACCATGTTTTTGTCCCCACGGGGCTATCAATCATTTGTTTGATGAGTATAACTAATGACAGTTGATGAAATCCTGACCAAATGTATCACTTGGAACTTTAAATATGCAAATATAGTTTTCACACAGTTGCTATATTAGAGTGCAGATGAGAGCGGTGATTTGTGGTTGCCGCAATTGTGGCAAATATTTTTATACTATTTAAAAAATAATAATAATAATATACATATATATATATTGCATACATGTTAAAAGAGCAATTACGATGTGTATGTGTATTTATTAGAAAAAAAAGAGAAAGTTATGACAAGCAGAAAAAACATTTAACTATCTTAAGAATACACATTAGGGCTATAAAGTATTGTTTTATGGAATTACTTGATGAATCCAACAAACTAATTGATATAATACTCAACTACTGAAATATTTGGTAACTGCAGCCCTACTTTTGTCCTGACCTACAGTAAGTGCTCTTGAACGTTATTGTTACTGTTTTGCTTTGTATGTACTTATTTTCATAAAACCACAAAGTTGCATTTACTTGCATTAATTCTGCCCTCATATTACTATGCAGTTACATTATGCAACAAGCAGTGTTTATTTATAACGTATGTTATGAAAAAAAGTATTGATCTGCATATATATATATATATATATATATAAAATTTCAAATAAAAATGTATTAAAATAAATAGAGATGTTACTTACAGCGTTCTCAGAGAGGTGAGTTGCTGAAAAGTGCTGGTCTCTATCCTCGTTATTTGGTTATGCTGAAGCCCTCTGTTGAGACATGCAAAATGTCTAAATAATGTGGGATTTAGTGTATATTATTGTGTAGGGGATTGACTTGGTAGATATAGCTCACATCTCTTGCAGTGCTGAGCAGTGATGGAAGCTTGGCAGATGCTGTATCTGGTTGTATGACAGCTCTCTATAAAACAGAAACATGTTTGTGGGGTACACTGTTTATCACATAACTTTTTTTACTTAGTTCCCTTCTCACACGTCTGTCTTTGTCTATTTGCATACTTACAGTACTCTAAGGCAAGGCAGGTGTTCGCACAGATCTAGAGGGAGAGTTGAGAGACCCGCCTGAGTCAGCGTCCTGTAGCAAAAGGGAGAATCCTCATTGTTAGAGCTAAAGCAAGTGCAATTCTTACTATTCAGACAATTATTTGACATGGAGCTGTTTTGTGCCTCTTGCGTTCGTGTTTCCTAAACCCCAAAGTGATTCTGTTAATGGATCGACCTTGGCAAGGCTTTGCACTGTACTGGCTCAAATAGACTAATTGTTATCCTATTGTATATATGTTCATGTTACCATGAATTGATTAACATGGACCCCAACTTAAAGGGGAACATTATCACCAGACCTACCTAAGCGTCAATATATACCTTGATGGTGCAAAAAAAAGACCATATATTTTTTTAACCGATTTATGAACTCTAAATGGGTAAATTTTGGCGAATTAAACGCCTTTCTGTTTATCGCTCTTTTTGCAATGACGTCAGAACGTGACGTCGCCAAGGTAATACAGCCGCCATTTTCATTTTCAACACATTACAAACACTGGGCCTCAGCTCTGTTATTTTCCGTTTTTTCGACTATTTTTCGGAACTTTGGAGACATCATGCCTCGGTGTGTTGTCGAAGGATATAACAACACTAACAGGGAGGGATTCAAGTTGCACTACTGGCCCGAATATGTGAAAGTGTCTGCCGCCAGACCCCCGTTGAATGTGCCAGTGTCTCCACATTTTACCGGCGATGACAGACATGGCACAGAGATGTATGGATAACCTGCAGATGCATTTGCAACGATAAATTCAACAAATTCACAAAGGTGAGTTTTGTTGATGTTGACTTATGTGCTAATCAGACATATTTGGTTGCGGCTTGACTGCCAGCTAATTAATGCTAACATGCTATGCTAATCGACGCTAACATGCTATATACCGGCGGTGCTAAAGCAGACATGGCACAGAGATGTATGGATAACCTGCAGATGCATTTGCAACTATAAAGTCAACGAAATCACAAAGGTGAGTTTTGTTGATATTGACTGCCAGCTAATCGATGCTAACATGTTACGCTAATCGATGCTAACATGCTATTTACCGGCGGTGCTAAAGCAGACATGGCACAGAGATGTATGGATAACCTGCAGATGCATTTGCAACTATATTACGTTTCCTCCCACCCACATTTAATGCGAAAAAAACACTTACCAATCGAAGGATTTAAGTTGCTCCGGTGTCACGAGATGCGAAGGTCCTGATCGTTTGGTACGCACATTGTACCGGCGATGCTAACGCAGCTATTCGGCCATGCTATGGCTATGAATAGCGCCAAGAGCTATTCTCTCAATAGCTTCAGTTTCTTCTTCAATACTTTCTACTCCAACCATCCGTTTCAATACATGCGTAATCTGTTGAATCGCTTAAGGCGCTGAAATACGAGTCTGAATCCGGGCTAATGTCGCTATATCTTGCTTTGGTATTCGCCGTTGTTTGTTTACATTGGCAGCACTGTATGGCGTCACAGGGAAATGGATAGTGGCATCGCAAATAGCGAAAATCAAGCACTTAAAAGCTTTTTTTAGGCATATTCGGGGACCGGTAAAATTTTGAAAAAAACTTCAAAAAATACAGCAAGCCACTGGGAACTGATTTTTATTGTTTTTAACCCTTTTGAAATTGTGATAATGTTCCCCTTTAAACAAGTTGAAAAACTTATTCGGGTGTTACCATTTAGTGGTCAATTGTACGGAATATGTACTGAACTGTGCAATCTACTAATAAAAGTTTCAATCAATCAATCAATTCAAGTTCTTATATGCAGACAAGTTTTTGGTATAATTGTTGTTTCGACTGTCATTTCTCAGGACAGCTAATACTAGGTCCACATGAACACAGATTTGGTCAAAAACGCCCCTCCGGTGTTAAAACAATTTTTATTCAGATGAGTAAAGTTTCAAAACAATTTGTGCGCTCAAAAACACATTCATCTGAAGGCTGTCGTTATAATTGTGTCCAGTCAGAAGCTTAAAAAAGAAACGACAACTGACCTGGTGGCATTATAATGTTTTTGTTCATCAGCATACCATATTTTTTTAACTTTAAGACTCATTTAAAATCCTTAATTTTCTCAAAAATCGAGAGTGTATTTTATAACCCGTGCCTAATATGTACCAATGCAATTTTTTTTGGTACATATTGTAATAAGTGTGATCAGTAGATAGCACTCCACACATAAGAGATACGCGAGGACTGCAGGTTGACTGCTGCCTGTTTGGTTAATGACGCTAGCAGGTCCCCACAAACAGAACAACACAAAGTTTAATGTTTCTTTGGAAATATAGAACATTACATTACCGTGAATTGATTAACGTGGACCCCGACTTAAAAAAGTTGAAAAACTTATTCGGGTGTTACCATTTAGTGGTCAATTGTACGGAATATGTACTGAACTGTGCAATCTACTAATAAAAGTGTCAATCAATCAATCAATACACACGGAGCTCCAAATTAAGTACGATTTTGGTAAGCTATGAAATGATGAAATGCTGAAATGCTGAGTATTACGGCTACCGTAGTCGGACGTACTCTGCTTCACCATAGGATATTTATTATGGTGTGTGTATAAAGACCCCAAAATGGCGAAGGGGAGGCACATAACATTTTTCAAAAAGCTAAAATTTTAAGGACAGAACTAAGTTTGTGTGTAGTCAGAAAACCAAAACATACCAAAATATCCACTTAAGTGTGGCCATGACCAAAAACTTTTCGGAGTATAGGAAATTTAACTTATTTAGTCTGGGCCGAGTACTATTCTAGTTGTTAATCTGCAGAATCGTTGCCTGATGGAATGATATAGAGTTTGCTTTTGTGAGCAGTTATTCAAAGGAAAACACTCACAAAACTTCCAGACTGGTGGTTCCTTTCAGGTCAGGAAACTCTTGAATAAGGGTTGCTCTGTTAAGGGAACTGCAAAAAGAAAAGATAGTCACTGTTCCATTCACACACACACACACACACACACACACGCCCAAAAGCTCATTTCAACCATCACATTTTTCATCCAACATCAATACAGGCTGTTGGGCTATCTCACTAGACATCGTAAGTCACAGTTTTCAAGATGTTCTTACAACGCACACACTCTTACCACATCAGTACACAGCATAACAACATGCTAACACAACATCATATAGTAGGTCATTACACATGTGAAGTGAAATGAATTATATTTATATAGCACTTTTTCTCTAGTGACTCAAAGTGCTTTATATAGTGAAACCCAATATCAAATTTTTACATTTAAACCAGTGTGGGTGGCACTGGGAGCAGGTGAGTAAAGTGTCTTGCCCAAGGACACAACGGCAGCGACTAGGATGGCGGAAGCGGGGATCGAACCTGCAACCCTCAAGTTGCTGGCACCGCCATTCTACCAACCGAGCTATACCACCCCAATCAACTCTTCTTACTCTTACAACTCTTACTGCTGGGGCAACAAAAAATTTTAAACCGCGTTTAAAAAATGATTTAAACCAATTATTTGTGCCGCATACTTACAGTGTGTGCAACTTTGGTAAGAACTGGAAAGCAGATTTACCCACAAACTGGATGGGGTTCTCATAAAAGTGGCTGCAAAAAGCATATAGTTCATATTAAATGTTTGTCACATTGACCCTGCTGTTGACTATAGCCTTTTAGTCTTCCAACTAACTTTTAAAGGGGAACATTATCACCAGACCTATGTAAGCATCAATATATACCTTGATGTTGCAGAAAAAAGACCATATATTTTTTTACCGATTTTCGAACTCTAAATGGGTGAATTTTGGCGAATTAAACACCTTTCTGTTTATCGCTTTCGGAGCGAAAAGCCACCATTTTCATTTTCTCAAACACATTACAAACATCGCGTCTCAGCTCTGTTATTTTCTGTTTTTTCGACTATTTTCTGGAACCTTGGAGACATCATGCCTCGTCGGTGTGTTGTCGGAGGGTGTAACAACACTAACAGGGAGGGATTCAAGTTGCACCACTGGCCCAAAGATGCGAAAGTGGCAAGATATCTGCCGCCAGACCCCCATTGAATGTGCCGGAGTGTCTGCACATTTTACCGGCGATGCTAAGGCAGACATGGCACAGAGATGTATGGATAACCAGCAGATGCATTTGCAATGATAAAGTCAACGAAATCATAAAGGTGAGTTTTGTTGATGTTGTTGACTGATGTGCTAATCAGACATATTTGGTCGCAGCAAGACTGCTAGCTAATCGATGCTAACATGCTATTTAGACTAGCTGTATGTACATTTGAAACTATATTTACATCCAATGTTTCCCTCCACCCACATTAAATGCCAAACAAACACTTACCAATCGATGTATTTAAATTGATCCAGTGTCACAAGATGCGAAACTTCCGATTGTTGGTCTGCACATTTTACCGGCGATGCTAAGACCAACATGGCTGAATAGCGTCAATAGCTATTCGCTCAATAGCTTCGGTTTCTTATTCAATTTCGTTTTCGCTATATGCCTCCATACTCCAACCATCTGTTTCAATACATGCGTAATCTGTTGAATCGCTTAAGCCGCTGAAATCCGAGTCTGAATCCGAGCTAATGTCGCTATATCTTGCTGTGCTATTTGCCATTGTTTGTTTGTATTGGCAGCACTGGATGACGTCACAGGAAAATGGACAGTGTCTTCGAAGATAGCGAAAATAAGGCACTTTAAAGCTTTTTTAGGGATATTCCGGGACGGGTAAAATTTTGAAAAAACTTCAAAAAATAAATTAAGCCACTGGGAATAGATTTTTTTTGGTTTCAACCCTTTTGAAATTGTGATAATGTTCCCCTTTACGGAAAGCGACTTACATGGTTTGAAGCTGAGGATTTCCCACGAAGGCCCTCTCTGGGATGGCTTTAATATTATTGTTATGAAAGCCCCTGTAAATAAAAGTATGCAATATATATATATATATATATATATATATATATATATATATATATACATATATATATATATATATATATATATATATATATGTATATTAGTTAGTCTATTAATATGATTCTGATCTGTCTTTACAGAAGTGACAGAGTGGGTTTGTGGGATAGAGGTAAGCATGCTGCACCTGCTATTGCACAGCTGAAAAACATTTTTAGATACAAGAGATTTGAGCACGTATGCTGTATCTGACACATGTGCGCTGTGGAACATCTGCTGAATTTGAGTGAAGACATCGTTTGTGTGCATGTGCTGGACCCAGCACCTGCTTTGGGTGAGAGAGATTGTATCCGAGTGCCACATTAAAATCACTTAACGGGATTAGTGGGGATAACTCAGCCACGATAGCTATGTTCGGCAGGTGTTATATATAGTGAGTGCGTGTGCGCGTGTACATGAATGAGTGCATGTGTGCATGCATGTGATTGCATTAACTCACAGTTCCTGAAGCTTATTCAGTGTCCTGATCGCCACAGGGAACTCCTGGAGATCATTGTAATTCAAATCCCTGCGAGAGACATGAAGTTGTCATGGTTCGTTGAAAGTCCATTACTTGGGTTGTAGGAGGATTGCAAAACACAATATAGTTGAACAATGCATTATATACTAAATGTTTGTCTGATTATGTACAGTATGTGTGCATTGTACAGTGGATGACATTTTCTCAAACTTATAGCTGTAAACACCATTTACATACAGTATACATATACACAGGTATATATATATACATATTAGAGATGCGCGGTTTGCAGTCTCATCCGGGGAGTCCGCGGATAAACCGCGGGTCGGGCGGGTGACATGACGAAAAAATTGATTTTAAATAGATTCGGGCGGGTGGCGGTTGAACCAATTCGAAATATATTATATACATGGTTCAGAGATCGGTAACTTTTACCGTTCAAAGAGCCATTTTGGATCCGTGTCACAAAGCGAAGACGACATTAGTTGACGTAAAAATTCTCAAGTATGTCTGCCGGCAGTCACCCAGTTAATAAGTATTAGGGCGTGCTATCAAGACTTTGCCTTAGACGCCTTCTACATCATGTACAATTTACTTGCAAGTCCAGCAATATGTTGTGTGTGGCTTCCACTGACACACGCACACGACTGCAAGGCATACTGGGTGATACAGAGTACACTAATGGTTCAATCAATCAATCAATGTTTACTTATATAGCCCTAAATCACTAGTGTCTCAAAGGGCTGCACAAACCACAACGACATCCTCGGTAGGCCCACATAAGGGCAAGGAAAACTCACACCCAGTGGGACATCGGTGACAATAATGATCCAGTGGGACGTCTGTGACAATAATGATTATGAGAACCTTAGAGAGGAGGAAAGCAATGGATGTCGAGCGGGTCTAACATGATACTGTGAAAGTTCAATCCACAATGGATCCAACACAGTCGCGAGAGTCCAGTCCAAAGCGGGTCCAACTCAGCAGCGAGAGTCCCGTTCACAGCGGAGCCAGCAGGAAACCATCCCAAGCGGAGGCGGACCAGCAGCGCAGAGATGTCCCCAGCCGATACACAGGCAAGCAGTACATGGCCACCGGATCGGACCGGACCCCCTCCACAGGGGAAAGTGGGACATAGAAGAAAAAGAAAAGAAACAGCAGATCAACTGGTCTAAAAAGGGAGTCTATTTAAAGGCTACAGTATACAAATGAGTTTTAAGGTGAGACTTAAATGCTTCTACTGAGGTGGCATCTCGAACTGTTACCGGGAGGGCATTCCAGAGTACTGGAGCCCGAACGGAAAACGCTCTATAGCCCGCAGACTTTTTTTGGGCTTTGGGAATCACTAACAAGTCGGAGTCCTTTGAACGCAGATTTCTTGCCGGGACATATGGTACAATACAATCGGCAAGATAGGATGGAGCTAGACCGTGTAGTATTTTATACGTAAGTAGTAAAACCTTAAAGTCACATCTTAAGTGCACAGGAAGCCAGTGCAGGTGAGCCAGTACAGGCGTAATGTGATCAAACTTTCTTGTTCTTGTCAAAAGTCTAGCAGCCGCATTTTGTACCAACTGTAATCTTTTAATGCTAGACATGGGGAGACCCGAAAATAATACGTTACAGTAGTCGAGGCGAGACGTAACAAACGCATGGATAATGATCTCAGCGTCTTTAGTGGACAGAATGGAGAGAATTTTAGCGATATTACGGAGATGAAAGAAGGCCGTTTTAGTAACGCTTTTAATGTGTGCCTCAAAGGAGAGAGTTGGGTCGAAGATAATACCCAGATTCTTTACCGTGTCGCCTTGTTTAATTGTTTGGTTGTCAAATGTTAGAGTTGTATTATTAAATAGAGTTCGGTGTCTAGCAGGACCGATAATCAGCATTTCCGTTTTTTTGGCGTTGAGTTGCAAAAAGTTAGCGGACATCCATTGTTTAATTTCATTAAGACACGCCTAGGTCTATCGTATTACCGTTGCGATGCGTGGGTTCATTTATTATTTGTGTGAGACCACAGCTATCAATTATAGTCTGGAGCGCTACGCACGGTGGGTCCGATGGGGTATTCATATGGATATTAAAGTCCCCCATTATGATTATATTATCGGCGTGTGTCACTAGATCAGCAACGAACTCTGAGAATTCATTGATAAAGTCCGAATAGGGCCCTGGGGGGCGGTAGATAACAGCCAGGTGTAGAGGCAGCGGTGTGACAGACCTCATAGTAAGCACCTCAAACGATTTATATTTATTATTTATGTTAGGACTAAGGTTAAAGTTTTCGTTGTATATTAGTGCGACCCCCCCACCCCTTTTAAGCGGACGGGCAATATGCGCATGTGTAAAGTTAGGAGGACATGCCTCATTTAGCGCAAAAAAGTCGTTTGGTTTAAGCCAGGTTTCACTGAGACCGATGACGTTAAGATTGTTGTCTCTGATGATATCATTAACTAACAACGTTTTGGGAGACAATGATCTTATGTTTAAAAAACCTATATTATAGGTAGTGGGCTGTTTTAGGGAATTTTTGATCAAATTATCCGTAGTAGCAATATTAATAATGTTGTGTTTATTATGCCCAGTGCATTCAGTATAATTACGACCATATCTAGGAATTGATACGACGGGAATGTTCCGATTGTTTGATTGTTGCTTTGATAAACTGCACGCATCATGGTTAGCCTCCTCAGTAACGGGGATTTTCCGATTGTTTGTTTGTTGCTTTGATAAACTGCACGCATCATAGTTAGCCACCTCGGTAAAACACATGTCCAACTCTGAAACACTCAAAGCAGAAAAAACTTGTTCTAATTTAACTGACTCCTTACCCAGACCAGTAGTCTCGCATCCTTTATTTAAATCCGTCTTCAGGGTGGAGGGAAGTGGTGTTCTGTGGGGATTAGCCTTCTTCTTTGTTTTTAGCCCCGCTCGACATCCGCGTTTCCGATCACACCGCTGGCGTCTGCTCCGTAGACGGCCCCCGCTGCTACTAGACTCCGCTGCTTCACAGGCCGCTGGATGTAGCCGCCGACGTATCCCCATGCTAGTTAGCATGTTTAGCACGCCCGCGTCTATCAGTCCAAAACGGCCCGATATGTCCATATCCAGAAGTGTCTGGCGGTCGTACGTGATCACGGAGTGACCACGATGCGAGCCAGCCATGAAGTCTGCAGAACTGTCCGGCATTTCCGCCAAATGTTCCATCTTTAGCAAGAGCACCGCAGTGTCGCAGCCCGTCCGGGCGCCGCCATCTTGCCATTATTATGGTTGTGATATAAACAATTTTAACACTCTTACTAATATGCGCCACGCTGTGAAGCCACACCAAACAAGAATGACAAACACATTTCGGGAGAACATCCTCACAGTAATACAACATAAACGCAACACAACAAATACCCAAAATCCTTTGCATCCATGAGACTTCCTGACTATATTATACACCCCACTAGCAACAAATCCCCCCACCCCCCCTCCCCGTGAGGCAGTAAGGTGGGTGAGGTTGGGGGTGCGGGGGTGTAAAGTATATTCAGGAATGGTCATGGATGCAAAGGATTCTGGGTATTTGTTGTGTTGCGTTTATGTTGTGTTACTGTGAGGATGTTCTCCCGAAATGTGTTCGTCATTCTTGTTTGGCGTGGCTTAACAGTGTGGCGCATATTAGTAAGAGTGTTAAAATATTTTTTATATCACAACCATTAGTGTACTCTGTATCACCCAGTATGCCCTTCAATCTTGTACGTGTGTATGCGTATGCTTCATACAGCATGTTGCTGGACTGAAACGGTTTGCACATGTTGTTGAAGGTGTCAAAGACAATGGTTTCACGGCACGCCCTTATTCCCGTTATCTGATTGATCACCATAGGATATTCGCAAGAACGTTAGCGGCTCCCGTTGCCTTCTTTACTTTGTGACAAGGGTTAAACTAGCTCTTTTTGTGGTAAAGGTCGCCGACTCCGGATATATAACAACGGGCGGGTGGCGGGCGGTTGCGGTTCTGATAAAATGTTGGTTCGGGTGAATGGCGGGTGGATGATGACTTTAGTGATGTGGTTGCGGATGATATAATTGCCTATCTGCGCATCTCTAATACATATACACAGGTATGTATATATATATATATATATATATATATATATATATATATAGACAGTATATATATAGACAGTATATATAAGAACTGCATATACCGCATTAGTATCAGTTAATATCAGAAATGAAGTGCTGGACAGTACCTGCATATTAAATGTAAGAATGCCAATATCGAGCATGTCTTGTGTTCAGCAGGCTGTGGTCTTTTGGGTTCACAAGTACTTTGTAACATGCACTTATTTATACATGTTCCCACCCACATGCTCATTAAAAAGGATCCGACTTTTTATGTAGCTGCTGACAGAAGCACATTGTATAAATGTTATATAATTTCATAGTTGGTTATAATAAATAAATACAATTCAGTTCATATTTACATATAATGTGATTAAAATGTATTTTATTTGGTAATTTCATGAAAGTATATGTTAACTTTATTTTTGTTACAAAACCCGTGTAAATTGGAGAGGAACATATTTTGTTTACGGTTTGGTCATATTGTTGGGGGGACAATTAATGTGTGACGGAATAAGGGAAGCAGCATGAGACAGCAAACATTTGATGGAAGAGGTTAATGCAGTCTCGGCTTGGAAATAAACGTTATTCCCTCGGAGTTTGTGAGGCCAATGAGGTATGATTCTTTGTGAAAACGCATGTGAAATCAATGTGTTTTCTTTTATTTGATGTCAGACTAATTTTAAGTTCTGTTTTTTCTTATTCATTAGTTCTGGCGGCATTTTTTGGCATTATTTTGGAGGAGAAGAAGGCGTGGCTGAAATAAAAGTCTGTTTAAGAAAAGCGCACAACTTGAGCCTTGATTAAGAAATCGGAGGGAGTAACCATGGAGGAGGCTAACCATGATGCGTGCAGTTTATCAAAGCAACAATCAAACAATCGGAACATTCCCGTCGTATCAATTCCTAGATATGGTCGTAACTATACTGAATGCACTGGGCATAATAAACACAACATTATTAATATTGCTACTACGGATAATTTGATCAAAAACTCCCTAAAACAGCCCACTACCTATAATATAGGTTTTTTAAACATAAGATCATTGTCTCCCAAAACGTTGTTAGTTAATGATATTATCAGAGACAACAGTCTTAACGTCATCGGTCTCAGTGAAACCTGGCTTAAACCAAACGACTTTTTTGCGCTAAATGAGGCATGTCCTCCTAACTTTACACATGCGCATATTGCCCGTCCGCTTAAAAGGGGTGTGGGGGTCGCACTAATATACAACGAAAACTTTAACCTTAGTCCTAACATAAATAATAAATATAAATTGTTTGAGGTGCTTACTATGAGGTCTGTCACACCGCTGCCTCTACACCTGGCTGTTATCTACCGCCCCCCAGGGCCCTATTCGGACTTTATCAATGAATTCTCAGAGTTTGTTGCTGATCTAGTGACACACGCCGATAATATAATCATAATGGGGGACTTTAATATCCATATGAATACCCCATCGGACCCACCGTGCGTAGCGCTCCAGACTGTAATTGATAGCTGTGGTCTCACACAAATAATAAATGAACCCACGCATCGCAACGGTAATACGATAGACCTAGTGCTTGTCAGGGGTATCACCGCTTCCAAAGTTACGATACTCCCGTATACTAAAGTATTGTCCGATCATTACCTTATAAAATTCGAGGTTCAGACGCATGTTCGTCAAACTAATAATAATAATAACTGCTATAGCAGCCGCAACATTAATACGGCCACAACGACAACTCTTGCTGACCTACTGCCCTCGGTAATGGCACCATTCCCAAAATATGTGGGCTCTATTGATAACCTCACTAACAACTTTAACGACGCCCTGCGCGAAACCATTGATAACATAGCACCGCCAAAGTTAAAAAAGGCTCCAAAAAAGCGCACCCCGTGGTTTACAGAAGAAACTAGAGCTCAGAAATTATTATGCAGAAAGCTGGAACGCAAATGGCGCACGACTAAACTTGAGGTGCACCATCAAGCACAATAACTTATAAACGCATGCTTACCTTAGCTAAAGCTAATTATTACTCAAATCTCATCCACCGTAATAAAAACGATCCTAAATTTTTGTTTAGTACGGTAGCATCGCTAACCCAACAAGGGACTCCTTCCAGTAGCTCCACCCACTCAGCTGATGACTTTATGCAATTCTTTAGTAATAACATTGAAGTCATTAGAAAGGAGATTAAAGACAATGCGTCCCAGCTACAACGGGGTTCTATTAACACTGACACGATTGTATATACGGCGGATACTGCCCTCCAAAATAGTTTCTCTCGTTTTGAGGAAATAACATTAGAGGAATTGTTACAACGTGTAAATGGAATAAAACAAACAACATGTTTACTTGACCCTCTTCCTGGGAAACTGTTCAAGGAGCTCTTTGTATTATTAGGTCCATCAGTGCTAAATATTATAGACTTATCACTTTCCTCGGGCACTGTTCCCCTAGCATTCAAAAAAGCGGTTATTCATCCTCTTCTTAAAAGACCTAACCTCGATCCTGACCTCATGGTAAACTACTGACCGGTGTCTCACCTTCCCTTTATTTCAAAAATCCTCGAAAAAATTGTTGCGGAGAAGTTAAATGAACACTTAGCGTCTAACAATCTATGTGAAACCTTTCAATCCGGTTTCAGGGCAAATCACTCGACGGAGACAGCCCTCGCAAAAATGACTAATGATCTATTGCTAACGATGGATTCTGATGCGTCATCTATGTTGCTGCTCCTCGATCCTAGCGCTGCTTTCGATACTGTCGATCATAATATTTTATTAGAACGTATCAAAACACGAATTGATATGTCAGACTTAGCCCTGTCTTGGTTTAACTCTTATCTTACTGATAGGATGCAGTGTGTCTCCCATAACAATGTGACCTCGGACTACGTTAAGGTAATGTGTGGAGTTCCCCAGGGTTCGGTCCTTGGCCCTGCACTCTTCAGCATCTACATGCTGCCGCTAGGTGACATCATACGCAAATACGGTGTTAGCTTTCACTGTTATGCTGATGACACCCAACTCTACATGCCCCTAAAGCTGACCAACATGCCGGATTGTAGTCAGCTGGAGGCGTGTCTTAATGAAATTAAACAATGGATGTCCGCTAACTTTTTGCAACTCAACGCCAAAAAAACGGAAATGCTGATTATCGGTCCTGCTAGACACCGAACTCTATTTAATAATACAACTCTAACATTTGACAACCAAACAATTAAACAAGGTGACACGGTAAAGAATCTGGGTATTATCTTCGACCCAACTCTCTCCTTTGAGGCACACATTAAAAGCGTTACTAAAACGGCCTTCTTTCATCTCCGCAATATCGCTAAAATTCGCTCCATTTTGTCCACTAAAGACGCTGAGATCATTATCCATGCGTTTGTTACGTCTCGCCTCGACTACTGTAACGTATTATTTTCGGGTCTCCCCATGTCTAGCATTAAAAGATTACAGTTGGTACAAAATGCGGCTGCTAGACTTTTGACAAGAACAAGAAAGTTTGATCACATTACGCCTGTACTGGCTCACCTGCACTGGCTTCCTGTGCACTTAAGATGTGACTTTAAGGTTTTACTACTTACGTATAAAATACTACACGGTCTAGCTCCATCCTATCTTGCCGATTGTATTGTACCATATGTCCCGGCAAGAAATCTGCGTTCAAAGGACTCCGGCTTATTAGTGATCCCCAAAGCCCAAAAAAAGTCTGCGGGCTGTAGAGCTTTTTCATTTCGGGCTCCAGTACTCTGGAATGCCCTCCCGGTAACAGTTCGAGATGCCACCTCAGTAGAAGCATTTAAGTCTCACCTTAAAACTCATTTGTATACTCTAGCCTTTAAATAGACTCCCTTTTTAGACCAGTTGATCTGCTGTTTCTTTTCTTTTTCTTCTATGTCCCACTCTCCTTTGTGGAGGGAGTCCGGTCCGATCCGGTGGCCATGTACTGCTCGCCTGTGTATCGGCTGGGGACATCTCTGCGCTGCTGATCAGCCTCCGCTTGGGATGGTTTCCTGCTGGCTCCGCTGTGAACGGGACTCTCGCTGCTGTGTTGGATCCGCTTTGGACTGGACTCTCGCGACTGTGTTGGATCCATTATGGATTGATCTTTCACAGTATCATGTTCTCATATGTTCTCATAGTCATCAGTATCATCAGTATCACAGTATCATGTTCTCATAGTCATCATTGTCACCGACGTCCCACTGGGTCATTATTGTCACCGATGTCCCACTGGGTGTGAGTTTTCCTTGCCCTTATGTGGGCCTACCGAGGATGTCGTAGTGGTTTGTGCAGCCCTTTGAGACACTAGTGATTTAGGGCTATATAAGTAAACATTGATTGATTGATTGATGAACATTTTATTTTACACTTCTTTGGGTTGGTGAACAGCATACCAGGAACATTGTTTTATTCAGGCCATTTTTGTAGGACACATGGTTTCTAATTCTAATATAGTATGTTTATTTTAGGACAGTAGTTTTTCTGTTGCCTGCAGATTTCATACATAACAAATGTATTTTCTTTCAGATAGTGCTTGCTCATTACCAACTCTACTGTTGAGTATTGCTCATTAATAACCTCCATTAAGTATGAGAATCAACTGATCTCTTAGGTGATACAATAGAAACCGTTTATTCTGAACATTCCTGGTATTCATTTGGTAGCTGTGGATTTAAGAAACCTTCCAGCAATATCTTGTATAACCGGTGTCCTTAGATTTAGCATTTCTTTTTTTTGGCCTGCTTTGTTCTTGGATTCTTGTACAACATTAATATCTGGTTTAAGTACCACTAAACACACATTAACAGAAATGGGATCCCTGTCAGACACCTAATTAAAGTAAATTGAGGGCTCCTGGCTATATTACTTTACTGCGGTTGTATTTCTGGGAGTTCCACATTAATCCTGGGGTTATTCTAAGGTAATGTGATTGTTGTAAACACTACCATACGGATTGTATGTTGATACTTGCGGATATATTATCATCCCATTGCCAGCAGGAATGTTTGGGCAAGCAGAGCAAGTTTCTCATTTGGGCCTCTGAATTAACTTTGTGCTATTCTATGTAACATACCGTAGTTGCATATGTGTTGAGGGTTTTAGAGAGGAAAACATTGGGAGTATTTGTGGTTGAACAAATATGACTGTATGTATTTTTGTACTCACAGAGTTTCCAGGCTATGTAGACCTTCAAAACATCTCTCACCCATGATCTGGATCTGGTTGTTATGGAGATGTCTAGGAAACAGCAAAAAAAAAAATGGTGTAGTGACTTAGCAGTTCTGTTTTTGCAAAAAGCAACAGAACAAATACCTTCTTAACTTAAAGTTAAAGTACCAATGGTTCTCCAGTGAGTTCAGGAAATATAGACAAAGGAAAGTGAACTAAAGCTTCAGACTTCACTTACAGTACAACAAGTGCAGAGAGGTTGGCAAATGCGTAATCTGGGATGTACGTAATTTGGTTGAGGGCCAGCGTCATGGCTTGAAGGGAGGGTAGAGCATCCAGGGCCGTCACAGGGATCTCTATCAATGAGTTATCATCCAGCCACAGGTGCCTAAGAGAACGGATTCCTCTAAAAGCGCCAGCGGGAACTTCAGGCAATAGGTTTGCATCTAGACGCCTGTGGAATCAAAAGAATGAAGATTAATACAAATTGGTTTTTGATGTTTTTGCATGTTTAGCTTTGCACCCTGGATTATTTTAGGATTTAAAGACATAAGCTTCCAGGAATGTAATTATTGTAATTATAATTCTTCAGGTGTCTTTTTTTTGCAAAGCACTGAAGCTTAACTTTACTTGCATGAGCATGTACTGTAGCTACCGTATGATATTATCAATCACTAAGGAAAGATTTACAAACACCAGATTTTCTCAACCGATGCATTCATTTCACTGACTGAATACACAAAAGCATTTAATATCGGAAGTTTAAGTGCTCTCCCTTTGGGTTAGGGTGACATAAACCTTAATGCAGGGCTGCCAAACTGGTTTCCATTGTGGGCCAAATCGCAGTTATGGCTGCCCTCAGAGGGCAACTTGTAACAACAAATATACATGAACAAAAATGTATAATTGCCACATGATATAACGCAATTGCTTATGCATTTTGTTGTTTTTAACAGTTTGACAACTTGTTTTGAAATCATAAGTTGATGTGACAAGCAGATATTAAAGTATTTATTTTGAGAATAGAAAAATGTTTGTAAGGTTTTGTTACTTGATCAGATATTAAAGTTTAAAAGATTTGCAATTGTATGCAGTACATTTTCTTTGTCAAAATTGAAAACTCGAAGTCATTTATCAATTGAGATTTGGTACATTTAGTACTTTATTGATGCACATTATTTCCAAGGATTTACGTTCACATGGCCCCCGAGCCTTGAGTTTGACACCTGTGCCTTATTGCATTCACGCTCTCCAGTCCTCTTATTATTCGACTGTTTTGCCCTATCATATGCAACAATTTCCTGCCGGAGCTGTGTCCTTTTGTAGAATAGAGAAAACAGTCAGAATGTCACAGATTTTAAACATTCTTTGTTCTGTCCACTGCTGCAGTTCCTGGAGTATGTTAATGCAGCTCCCTCTTTACACTTTCAAGGCTTCACCAAACAAACAGCATCATCAAAGTGAAATTTGAACTTGAACTCTGAACTCGGGGCTCTTCTCCCTAGGGACATTTTCCATCAAGAGAGGCTATTGTATATACTGGCAGATGCTCACACATAACCAACCACACATGAATGCACAAACGGCTTCAAGAAATCTTAACCTTGTCTACTCTGACTTGACTTGTTTTTAAAAGTGTTTACGTCGTCCTCGTGCATCCTGTGCGCTCAAACCGTGGACATTGTTTGTCCTTAGCCCAAATCACCAGATGAAAGCTGCGGAAGACCTTTGTTCTTTGTGTACTACTCTCCAGGGCAAAATAATAACTGTTCCTCTGGGTGGACCTGCCAGGTCTCCAGAAGGCCCAGTCAGGACCAAGAATGCTTCACAGAAGCCAATAAAGCAGCAGCTATTTCCTGTCCATCACATCAAAGTACGAAGTATGATTATGGGAAAGAGAGGGAGAACGTTCTTTTCAAATGATGCAGGAGATGTGCGGACTTTGCTCTCTCAGTTCTCCAGATGGCCACAATGTATTCACTGGGGCCTTCTGATGACCTTTATATATGTGGAAAACATTCATAATTACTTTTTCCCAAATACTAATTGTGCAATGTAAAAGTCATTTACGATTTTACCTGTTTACTTACTTTCTTTAAATAACACTTGTAGTTCAGTGAAGACATGATAATTCTTGTTTGAGCTTAAGTGGTAGTTTGTTTGGGATGAAAGCAACCTTTGTTGCAATTTAAAACCCCTGTGCTGACTCAGATGCCATGTTTTTACCTAATCATGTGTTTCATGTCAGTGAGAGGCGCCAACAAGCTTTACTTTCCAAAGCCTTTTCAATAGTCTTTCTATGCTGAGCTTATCATTGCTGTGATGAAAAGGTGCTGTTCTTCTCTATACTCATTCTGACACACCATCAAGAGGAGAGCCTCGGGCACAAAGCCTGCTTTAAGACACAAAGTGTGCAGATGTAGGAGTGTGTGTGTGTGTGTGTGTGTGTGTGTGTGTGTGTGTGTGTGTGTGTGTGTGTGTGTGTGTGTGTGATGGTTTCCTGAATTAAAAATGAGCAGACCTACAGTGCATTTGAAAAGCATTCACAGCGCTTCACTTTTTCCGGATTTTAAGTTACAGCCGTACTCCAAAATATTTTTAGCAAAAATGTTTGCGACTTTATCAAAAAAAAAAAAAAACAACTAAAAAATTACATGTACATACGCATTTTTACCGTTGATAGCAAATATAGTCTCAAGTATTTTTGAATATGCCACAAGATTGGCACACCTATTTTGGGCAGTTTCACCCATTCCTCTTTGCCTATTCCTCTCTGCAGCACCTCTCAAGTTCCATCATGTTGGATGGGAGGGAATGGTACACAGCAACTTGCAAACCTCTCCAGAGATGTTTACTTTAATCTGATTCAAGTCTGGGCTCTGGCTGGGCCATTTACAGAGTTGTCCTGAAGCCACTACTTTGATACCTTGGCTGTGTGTTCAGGGTCATTGTCGTGCTGAAAGATGAACCGTCGCCCCAGTCTGAATTCAAGAGCGCTCTGGAGTATGTTTTCATACAGGATTTCCCTCCATCTTAAATAGTCTCCCAGTTCCTGCCGCTGAAAAACACCACCGTGCTTCAGTGTAGGGATGGTGTTGGCCTAATTATGCGTGGTGCCTAGTTTCCTCCAAACATGACGCCTGGAATTCATGCCAAAGAGTTCAATCTTTGTCTCATTAGACCAGAGAATTGTGTTTCTTATGCTACATGTTGGCAAGTGTTTACAAATGAATGGCTTGCATATGGCCACTCTAAACCATTCAGTCCTCATTGGTGGATTAATGCAGAGATGGCCGTCCTTCTGTAATGTTCTGCTGCAGCTCTTACAATGTGACCATCGGGTTCTTGGTCACCTCCCTGACTAGGGTCCTTTACCCCGTTTGCTCAATTAAGAAGGCCAGACCATTCGTGGAAGAGTCCCGGTGGTTCCAAACGTTTTCCATTTATAGATTATTGAGGGCATGGTGCTCATTTGGACTTACAAGGCACCAGATATTGACAATTCTGTCTCGGAGATCTACAGACAATTCCTTTAACTTCATCTTGGATTGTGCTCTGCCATGCACTGATCAGTGTGGGACAGCATATACAGTGGAGCAAAAAAGTATTTAGTCAGCTACCGATTGTGCAAGTTCTCCCACTTAAAATGATGACAGAGGTCTGTAATTTTCATCATAGGTACACTTCAACTGTGAGAAACAGAATGTGGAAAAAAAATCCAGGAATTCACATTGTAGGAATTTTAAAGAATTTATTTGTAAATTATGAATTATGGTGGAAAATAAGTATTTGGTCAACTATTCAAAGCTCTCACTGATGGAAGGAGGTTTTGGCTCAAAATCTCACGATACATGGCCCCATTCATTCTTTCTTTAACACGGATCAATCGTCCTGTCCCCTTAGCGGAAAAACAGCCCCAAAGCATGATGTTTCCACCCCCATGCTTCACAGTAGGTTTGGTGTTCTTGACATGCAACTTAGTATTCTTCTTCCTCCAAACACGATGAGTTGAGGTTATACCAAAATGGATACATGGATGATACAGCAGAGGATTGGGAGAATGTCATGTGGTCAGATGAAACCAAAATATAACTTTTTGGTATAAACTCAACTCGTCGTGTATGGAGGAAGAAGAATACTGAGTTGCATCCCAAGAACAACACACCTACTGTGAAGCATGGGGGTGGAAACATCATGCTTTGGGGCTGTTTTTCTGCAAAGGAGACAGGACGATTGATCCGTGTTGAGGAAAGAATGAATGGGCCCATGTATCGTGAGATTTTGAGCCAAAACCTTCCATCAGTGAGAGCTTTGAATGGTTGACCAAATACTTATTTTCCACCGTAATTTACAAATAAATTCATTAAAATTCCTACAATGTGAATTCCTGGATTTTTTTTTTTTCACATTCCGTCTCTCACAGTTGAAGTGTACCTATGATGAAAATTACAGACCTCTGTCATCATTTTAAGTGGGAGAACTTGCACAATCGGTGGCTGACTAAATACTTTTTTGCCCCACTGTATAGACAGTTGTGCGCCTTTCTAAATCATGTCCAACCAACTGAATTTACCCAAGATTGACTCTAATTACGCTGTAGGAACAGCTCAAGGATGAAGAGTTGAAACAGGATGCCTCTAAGCTAAATTTTTGAGCTTCATAGCAAAGGCTGTGAAAACCTTTAGTATGGACATGTAATTTATTATTGGATTTAGATATTTTTATGATTAATATATTTGCAAAACAATTCTACAAAAACGTTCACATTGTCATAATGGGGTATTGTTTTTAGAATTCCATCCATCCATTTCCCACCGCTTATCCTTTTCGGGGTTGCGGGGGGTTATCTCAGCTACATTTGGGCGGAAGGCGTGGCACACCCTGGACAAGTCGCAATCTCGTCATAGGGCTTACACAAATAGACGGACAATATTCACATTCACACACTAGGGCCAATTTAGTGTTGTTGTGAGGACAAAAAATTAATAAATAAATGATAAATGGGTTGTACTTGTATAGCGCGTTTCTACCTTCAAGGTACTCAAAGCGCTTTGACACTACTTCCACATTCACCCATTCACACACTGATGGAGGGAGCTGCCATGCAAGGCGCTAACCAGCACCCATCAGGAGCAAGAATGAAGTGTCTTGCTCAGGACACAACGGACGTGACAAGGTTGGTACTAGGTGGGGATTGAACCAGGGACCCGCAGGTTACGCACGGCCACTCTTCCAGTGCGCCACGCCGTCCATTCCATTTTCAAATAAGGATGTAACAACAAAATGTGGAAAGTGTGAAATACTGTAAATAACATCATTCACAATAAGTTGGTGGGTGGTGTGTAGTAATGAACAGCCCTCTTTCATTATAACTATAGCAAGTTATTTATGTGCAATGAAAGAAAGGCCTTTAGGTATATTGTATAATATATTAGAATGCAAAATTATTGCTGTGTAAAGCAGGCATTCGAAGTTGGTGTGTGGTAATTGAGATTGACAGCTCAGGGTGAAGAATTACAGATGAGGTCCACATGCACACATTCCAGCATGCACGCAAACACACAGCACTGACCTCGCAGATGAGACAATTTAGCCACCAACAATTCTCATTAGCAAGTGGATAGCAGTGTGGGTGGTGGGAGATGAACGAGAAGAGTGGAAAAGGAAGAGAGGCAGAATTAATGGAAAATGGGGTTGTTTCACAGCTCATTGGAGATGTTCTCTGTGGCCTGCAATGTCTGCTGTTTCCCTCATGGCTTCCAGATGCTACCACGAACTGCCTTTAAGCAGACTGTGACTCGTACAATCAGACAGCTCTGTATTGAGGTTTTCGGGTACCTTAGCCGAAGTTTGATTATGGTCCGTAATATGTCCAGATACTTTCGTTGCGGTTACAGCTGAAGATATATTTGGACGTAAATGGATGGTCAGGGAGGTTTTACTATCTGCTGAAAGAGAGAGTGTTTGTGAATGTGTGTGTTTGTAGAACTCACAGGGACAGCAGATTGGGTAGGTCCCATGGTGCATCATCAGGAAGTCTTTCAAGCTGATTGTTCTGCAGCATTCTGGAAGGAACAGCATGCAAATCGAGAAATTAACAAAACAATTAGAAAAGCAGGCACATCAGGCCACACTGTTAAGTCCATGATGATGGAACTCATACTTAGGAAAGAAAATGTTGGGATAAGACTTTAAACGCAACAGAGGTGAGGAGATGCTCCTTGGGTGGGCTGTTGATGTAATTCTCGGAAGAACGGAACAATGAGGAAGTGGGGGAGGGAAATTGAACACACTATTTCCTGCTCTTGCGCTTCCTCTCCTTTTCTTTTTTTAGGTTGTTTAGTTTTTGGACATTAGAGACCAAGTCTCTCGTGTATTTTGTCTGGCAATGGCAGTACGGTACCAGCAAAGGTCAAAATTATTCCTTAGCAGTAGTTCACGGTTTAAAGCGTTAGATGTTGTGCAAATGCAGATTTATTGACACTCTAGCTTCGTAGACCTTGTAACTTTCTGTAGCAGCCTGTTCAAGCAGTTTGGACTTGGGCTTTGATTATGCTCCAGCTGGTTGCTGCTGCAGCCAATCATGCCTAATTGCCTCAGCAAAACAACAAGGGATGTGTACCACAACGTATGTACCATAATGGACCCCGTGCCCACAGTACTGGGCCGGTATTAGATACTATGTAACCGATACCCAACTGGAGTGAGTAAATCATCAACTTTAAAATTTCCTTACACAAGAACGTCCAAATTTGAATAGAACATCCAAATCGGCTTGACAGGCAGAGGAAAGCACAAGTGTGTTCGCACACCTATTCAATTTATATTTACCATTATTCAATTGTAATAAAGTCATGACTTGCCAATTTTAAATTCAATGGCAGGTATTTTCAATGGTTTCTGATGATTCAGGCTAAACTAAAAGGAACTGAATTGTTTGCCAGGGCTACTTTTCATTACCTTATGCACGTCCTAAAGTCCTACTGAAACCCACTACTACCCACCACGCAGTCTGATAGTTTATACATCAATGATGAAATATTAACATTGCAACACATGCCAATACGGCCTTTTTAGTTTACTAAATTACAGTTTTTAATTTCCCGGGAGTTTCGTCTTCGAAACGTCGTGTAATGATGACGTGTACGCAAGACGTCACAGGTTTTTAGGAACTATGAGCGCTGCGCACACACGCAGCTAAATTTTGTCTGCTTTAACGGCATAATTATACAGTTTTTTGGACATCTGTGTTGCTGAATCTTTTGCAATTTGTTCAATTAATATTGGCGAAGTCACAGTAGAAAGATGGAGTTGGGAAGCTTTAGCCTTTAGCCACACAAACACACAGTGATTCCTTGTTTAAAATTCCTGGAGGTGAAACTTTCCTATGGATCAGAGCGAGGTCAAGCCAACATGGATCCCTACCAAATGTCAACCAGCAGGTTACTGTGAGAAAATTGTGGTTAAAAAGTCAGTTCTTACCGGAGAAAAGCTGAGCTTGTGCCGTCCATAGCTGCCGTCGACTCCCCTGAGACACTGCGCGTCAACACACCCGTGGAGACACCCTTCTGATTATCAGGTACTATTTAACTCACTAAAACCCTAGCAACACTATAGAAAGATAAGGGATTGCCCAGAATTAACCTAGTAAATGTCTCTAAAAACATCAGAATCCGTCCCAATGCAATCCTGTTTTTTTTTTCTAGTCCATCGCTATCAATATCCTCAAACACGAATCTTTCATCCTCGCTCAAATTAACGGGGAAATTGTCATTTTCTCGGTCCGAATAGCACTTTTTGTTGGAGGCATTAAAAACAATGTGAATATGTGAGGAGCCATCAACGGGTGACGTCATCGTCTGCGACTTCCGGTAGAGGCAGGGCATTTTTCTTAGCACCGAAAGTTGCGAACTTTATCGTGGATGTTCTCTACTAAATCCTTTCAGCAAAAATATGGCAATATCGCGAAATGATCAAGTATGACACAGAATGGACCTGCTATCCCCGTTTAAATAAGAACATCTCATTTCAGTAGGCCTCTAATGTGTCTGTAAAATATATTTGTATAGCTGCTGTGCACATTTTCTTAATCTACTACTGTTTGTTAGCATACATAGTAGAATATAATATAAATAGTTCAAATGGAGACTTCTCTGTCACTTGTTATCAAGGTAGGTGGCATGCCTGAAACATCCTGGCACCTGAGGAGGTGTGTGTGTATGGCATGTACTGAAATCAGGGGATTCAAATCAGGGTAGTTCTCTCCAGCACATACACTGTAACTACAGTTAATGATGCATGACCCCCCCCAGCACAGCAACACACCTGACAAGAAGACTAAGGCCGAATCCCAATGTTCCCCCTCACTCACTACCACGAACCCTCACTTACTACATTTTCGGAATGAAGCAACAATGGGTAGATGTTTATGAATGTTCTCATTTATCCAGGTCATTGTCCTCACAGGACATTCAGTCGATCGCAACTGGACTGTTCGGTTTGTCTTAGAAGATGTTGTGCCTCTCACCCAGTTCATGCTCATAGACTTGGATATCTATGAGCTCATAGAAACATATTCTAAGACAAGTCCAGTTGTGATCGATTGAATGGCCTCTGAGAATAAGTGGTACAGCTTTGTAATCTTCTCAAGGAATTGGGACACCACTTGCTACGTCACTGCATAGTTTTAAACATTTGTCCTCCCTAGAGTTGTCCCAACACCAATATTTTGGTACCAGAATGTATATTATGTACTGTATTTCAATACTGATGGATACTTTGATACTACAAAATAAAGGGTACCACAAAAAAAGTCCATGTTGACTTGATTTTAAAAGAAAATCTTATGATAAAACTTCTTTCTTATTAGACTCAAATAACAGTTTTAATATATTGGAATAAAAAGTTGATGATGTAGTCCTGATGGCTTCATCTGGCCGGGATCTTCAGCTCTCACTGGATCGGTTCGCAGTCGAGTGTGAAGCGACCGGAATGAGAATCAGCACCTCCAAGTCCGAGTCCATGGTTCTCGCCCGGAAAAGAGTGGAGTGCCATCTCCGGGTTGGAGAGGAGACCCTGCCCAAAGTGGAGGAGTTCAAGTATCTAGGAGTCTTGTTCACGAGTGGGGGGAGAGTGGATCGTGAGATCGACAGGCGGATCGGTGCGGCGTTTTCAGTAATGCGGACGTTGTATCGATCCGTTGTGGTGAAGAAGGAGCTGAGCCGGAAGGCAAAGCTCTCAATTTACCGGTCGATCTACGTTCCCATCCTTACCTATGGTCATGAGCTTTGGGTCATGACCGAAAGGATAAGATCACGGGTACAAGCGGCCGAAATGAGTTTCCTCCGCCGGGTGGCGGGGCTCTCCCTTAGAGATAGGGTGAGAAGGTCTACCATCCGGGAGGAACTCAAAGTAAAGCCGCTGCTCCTCCACATCAAGAGGAGCCAGATGAGGTGGTTCGGGCATCTGGTCAGGATGCCAGCCGAACGCCTCCCTAGGGAGGTGTTTAGGGCACGTCCAGCCGGTAGGAGGCCACGGGGAAGACCCAGGACACGTTGGGAAGACTATGTCTCCCGGCTGGCCTGGGAACGCTCGGGATCCCCCGGGAGGAGCTAGACGAAGTGGCTGGAGAGAGGGAAGTCTGGGCTTCCCTGCTTAGGCTGCTGCCCCCGCGACCCGACCTCGGATAAGCGGAAGATGATGGATGGATGGAATAAAAAGTAAAAAGCGCAATAAACATGTTTTTTTTTCTTATTGCACTCAAGGAACAGTTTACAATTATTGTTCATACATCCTGCCATAATCTATAATTAGGTTGGACTCAAATAAAAAGCTTTATCAACATTGTATTAAATGCTTCATACTTTATGGTTGCCTATTTGGATCTGTGCTTTAAAACAAATCCAATCATTAGTAAATACTGAAAACATTAAAACTAAAACTATACATTAGAATTGTCGCAGGTAAAACACACATTGAACACAAATTAGTAGATATTTGTTGCGAAATGCAGTCAACTCACTTGCACTAATTTAGACTACGTTTGGACAGTGCTAACAATTTTTAACAAACCAACCACCTGTTTGAACATCTATGTCAGTGGTTCTCAACCTTTTTTCAGTGATGTACCCCCTGTGAACATTTTTTTAATTCAATTACCCCCTAATGAGAGCAAATAATTTTGGGTTGAAAAAAGGAGATAGAGAAGTAAAATACAGCACTATGTCATCAGTTGCTGATTTATTAAATTTTATAACAGTGCAAAATATTGCTCATTTGTGGTGGTCTTTCTTGAACAATTTGGGGGAAAAAGATATAAAAATAACTAAAAACTTGTTTAAATAAATAAACAAGTGATTCAATTATAAATAAAGATTTCTACACATAGAAGTGCCCTCTTTGGGGATTGTAATAGAGATCCATCTGGATTCATGAACTTAATTCTAAACATTTCTTCACAAAAAAAGAAATCTTTATCATCAATATTTATGGAACATGTCCACTAAAAATCTAGCCGTCAACACTGAATATTGCATTGTTGCATTTCTTTTCACAGTTTATGAACTTACATTCATATTTTGTTGAAGTATTATTCAATAAATATATTTATAAAATATTTTAGAATTTTTGCTATTTTTAGAATATTTTTAAAAAAATCTCACGTACCCCTTGGCATACCTTCAAGTACCCCCAGGGGTACGCGTACCCCCACTTGAGAACCACTGATCTATGTATTTGTAAATGCAGGGGGAAGCTGTTAACTATATTGCCTGCCACTCTTCAAACTTCTTGTGCAGATCTGAATATCTATTTTTACGTACGTTTGAAGCAAAGGTGGTAAAGCTGTATTGACACGCTTGACGAGACATGTTTTAAAGCGCTTGCAGAGCAGCACTTCCGTGTTTAAAGTGTCACCTTTATCGACTATTGCACAACAAACCCGGAAGCAATGGAGTTAATGGCTGAGATCATTTTTCATCATGCTCTGATTGATGAATAAATAAATAAATGGTCGGAGGAAAAAGCCGCCATCTAGGACTTGTCTTCTGTGAATATTTTGAAGGTATGTAACGTTAATGTATTATATAACCTGTGCAGAAATTGGGGGATTTCCTCTGGCCCTACCTGAACGAGTCCGCATCTGAAATCCCTCACTCTGAAGGGGTAGACTCATCCCCACCACCCCTTGTTATGTACCCCTACTCAGTGGCCTAGTGGTTAGAGTGTCCGCCCTGAGATCGGTGTTCTGCACCGCCCTGAGATTGTTAGGTTGTGAGTTCAAATCCCGTCCGAGTCATACCAAAGACTGTAAAAAAATGGCACCCATTGCCTCCCTGCTTGGCACTCAGCATCAAGGGTTGGAATTGGGGGTTAAATCACCATAAATGATTCCCGGGCGTGGCACCGCTGCTGCCCACTGCTCCCCTCACTTCCCAGGGTGTGATCAAGGGGATGGGTCAAATGCAGAGGACACATTTCACCACACCTCGTGTGTGTGACAATCATTGGTGCTTTAACTTTACTTCTTTAACTTTACATGCTAAGAGTCACTGGGACACCACTACCCTTACGCAAACGTGCAAAGTGCAAGAAACATACTCACAACACTTTAAGATTGTGGAGACCCTGGAAAGCCAGGCTTGAGATATACCTCAGTTGATTCCCAGAGATTCGCCTATAAGGGGAAAACAGAGATTAAAATAAAATGACTGAAAATAATATACAAGTCAGCACATACATTACAATAAAAACATCATTAGAAAGGTATTGCATTTTACTTCATGTTTTCATTTATTTCAGCCAATGACATAAAAAAAAGTACAAGGTAGACAACACCTTATGATATGAATTAATATAATGTAATGTCCAATATGTGAACATGATGGACCAGTTTTGCCTGAAACGTAGTGGGAAGAAGATAACTGCACTCTATACTTTTCGATGAAAGAATCAATTTATGCCATGATTTCATCTTCATGCCGATGGGTAAGTGTTGTTGAAATGTTTTTTTGTTGGCCCCAAATTCGGCATTAAACCTTAAACCAACTGGAGCGCTTTGATGGTTAAGTAAAGATGGAATTTCATAAAAACCTTCAAATTGGGTCTGCAAATGTAACTAAATGATACTGTATGTGCTTGCCTCCTTGTGCCTATGTTCATGTATTTATGTATACTCGGCTGTATACTTTTTTACTGTGACGGCTTGTGCTACTTTCCATGTCCTTGAGTTAAATTGAGCTCGTTCTAAGGAGCCTTGCAAGAGAGAAACCACACACATTCATGCAAGCAATCCAATCAGCTTGTTTATCAAACACAGCACCTAATGGTCATTTGTGAGTGTGTATAAGATGTCCAAATAAATAGCATTGGGTCCAGCAGTGGAGCTCTCAAGGTCAGAAGCTGGAAGCCCAGTTTAAACACAGATTTGGTCTTCATAGCTTGAGACCACCCACTTTTGTTAAACACACACCCACATGTTACATGCTACACACTTGCATCCACTTCCTCACACACTGGCTCTTCCGTCTGACAGTCTTATGTTAAGTAGCCAACTTGGAGCAAATAGGATCTGATGGTGATAGAATAGTGGCGGTCTTTCCAAACCACGAACATCACTATCACCCAGATGGTAAGAGACAAGGGCTCTGAGCAAACTCCCTTTGACATCTGATACTGGATGTCAGTACAGTATTTGTCAGGCTTCTTATTCTGCACCGCCAAACCACTCAGCCCCTCATGTGCCTGCCAATTCTCACACTCCGACCCGATTAAAACGCTCATGAAGCGTATGTTTATCAACACAAAAACAAAATATGCAGAACCACATTTGGTGCCATTTAGTCATACTTTTTAGAACCACAGTGAAATCTTCAGTCAGTAAAATGCACCACATGGTGTACAAACTTAGAATTTGATGAAAAGTATTAATTATTAGCAGAAACGAAGTACATCCAAAAATGTCAAGTTCATTAATGGGGAGCGTGAACTTCCTCCTCAGCGTACATTAGGTCTACAGTACAATGGCACATCCTTCTCTTGCACAATATGGCCACAAGGGACCAATTCAATTGGTACTTTAGCAAGAGTTACTGTTTCTGTCAGTCTCGTTGAGGCCCCCTAACACAGATCTAAGCCCCTTCTACAAAGACCATCCTTCCTCCTAAAATAAATTATCAAGGTATAGGTTGCAACAAGGGGGAAAATGTCATCCCGGTGAGGGGCATCACTGAATGATTTAGAGCTTTAGAAAGCAAATGTACATATGGCCTTTGTAGATGCACATGTATTACAGCCAACCGTCCTTTCTTTATTAGCTGCAGGACTACGGCCAAAATTCTATCACAGCAAAATAGTCATGTCAAAAGTGAGGGGGGGCAAGTGAAAAGATGTTCTGATTGAGATTAACAATACACCCTGGCTCTGTCGACATACTTTCCATGACATCAGTCTGTTTATTTATGTGTGTATTTGGATAAATGATTATCCATATGGGTGAATGTTCCACAATTTGCCCTTCATAGTTGTTCCAAATCAATGTCATTCTAATGAAAAGCGTCTTGCTCTTGTCCAAGCAGTTGCCCCAGCTATGGTTCGGTTATTTTCTTGGCACTTTGAGCTGCTGAGATAAATACTCCACTACAGGATATTTCACCCATTTAAAGTTAGAAAAAGATAAGTCTTGCCTAAAATAAGACCCCCGTGGTTCTAATATAGTAAAGAAACTGGTCATCATAAAACCACTTTAATCATATTGCCACATCACTTGGTCTCAAAATAAGCAATTAATAAAAGGCAACCATTTGGTATTACTTTTAGTAAATGTATGTGGATTGTTGATTGGCAACACTAAATTGGCCCCAGCGTGTGAATATGTGTTGGTCCTGCGATGAGGTGGCGACTTGTCCAGGGTGTACCCCGCCTACCGCCCAAATGCAGCTGAGATAGGCTTCAGCAACCCCCACGACCCCAAAAAGGGACAAGCGGTATAAAATGGATGGATGGATGGACTGTTAAAGGGGAACATTATCACAATTTCAAAAGGGTTAAAAACAATAAAAATCAGTTCCCAGTGGCTTGTTGTGTTTTTTGAATTTTTTTTCAAAATTTTACCGGCCCCGGAATATCCCTTAAAAAAAAAAGCTTTAAAGTGCCTTATTTTCGCTCTCTCGAAGCCACTGTTCATTTTCCTGTGACATCATACAGTGCTGCCAATTTAAACAAACAATGGCGAATAGCACAGCAAGATATAGCGACATTAGCTCGGATTCAGACTCGGATTTCTGCGATTGAACAGATTACTCATGTATTGAAACGGATGGTTGGAGTATGAAAGTATTGAAGAAGAAACTGAAGCTATTGAGCGAATAGCTATTGACGCTATTCATAGCCATAGCATGGCCAAATAGCTGCGTTAGCTTCGCCGGTAAAATGTGCAGACCAAATGATCAGGACTTTTGCATCTTGTGACACTGGAGCAACTTAAATCCGTCGATTGGTAAGTGTTTTTTTTGCATTAAATGTGGGTGGAAGGAAACGTAATATAGTTTCAAATGTACATACAGCTATAGCCTAAATAGCATGTTAGCATCGATTAGCTGGCAGTTACGCAGCGACTAAATATGTCTGATTAGCACATAAGTCAACAACATCAACAAAACTCGATTTCGTTGACTTTATCGTTGCAAATGCATCTGCAGGTTATCAATACATCTCTGTGCCATGTCTGTCATCGCCGGTAAAATGTGGAGACACTCCGGCACATTCAATGGGGGTCTGGCGGCATATTTCTTGCCACTTTCGCATCTTCGGGCCAGTGGTGCAACTTGAATCCCTCCCTGTTAGTGTTGTTACACCCTCCGACAACACACCAACGAGGCATGATGTCTCTAAGGTTCCAAAAAATAATCGAAAAAACGGAAACTAACAGAACTGAAATCCGGTGTTTGTAATGTGTTTGAAAAAAAGGAAAATGGTGGCTTTCTTACCTAGGCAACGTCACGTACTGAGGGCTATACGGAAAGGCGTTTAATTCGCCAAAATTCATCCATTTAGAGTTCGGAAATTGGTTAAAAAAATATATGGTCTTTTTTCTGCAACATCAAGGTATATATTGACGCTTACATAGGTCTGGTGATAATGTTCCCCTTTAAAAAGATAGCAATATACAGTGTTTTTGGACTTATATATATATCCATAAAAATAATTATCTCAAAACTCATGACCATCAGAACAATTGTGGTTGTAGTGTCTGCACTTACTGTATAAAAGTGATTTAATGTAAGAAAAACCTTTCACACCCTTTATCCATCAACAGAAATATGATCATGTAGCCTTTTAGAAGGCCAGCCAGAGGGTCAATTTCCTTCTTCCGCTTAACCAAAGTCAGGTCGCTGGGGCAGCAACCTAAGCAGAGAAGCCCAGACTTTCCTTTACCCAACCACTTGGTCCGGCTATTCCCGGGTTATCCCGAGGCATTCCCAGGCCAGCTGGGAAGCATTGTCTCTCTACCGTGTCCTGGGTCTTCTCCGTGCTGTCCTTCAGGACTTACATGCCCTAAACGCCTCCCAACGGAGGTGTTCGCAGGGCATCCTGACCTGATTCTCATCTGGCTGCTTTCAATATAGAGGAACAGTGGCCTTAGTTTGAGCTCCTACTGAATGACAGCGCTTTTCAACCTATCTCTGAGGGACATCCCCACCAACCGATGAAGGAAACTCATTTTGACCACTTGTACCCTTGAACTTGTCCTTTCGGTAATAACCCAAAGCTCATGACCATAGGTGAGGATGAGAACATAGATCGAGCGGTAAATTGAGTTTTTTGCCTTCCAGCTCAGCTCCTTTTTGACCGTGACAACCTTACAAACCACTCTTCCCTCACTCGTAAACAAAACCCCAAGGAACTTGAACTCCTCCACTTGGGGCAGGATTTTCTCCCCAACCCCGGAGATGGCACTCCACCCTTTTCCGAGCAAAAACCATGGTCTCGGACTTGGAAGTGCTGATTCTCATCCCAGTCGCTTTACCCTCAGCTGTGAACCGATCATGTGACAGCTGAAGATCCTGGTGAGCTGAAGCCATCAGGACCATATCGTCTGCTAAAAGCAGAGACCTAATCCTGCAGCCACCTAACCGGATCCCCTCAACACCCTGACTGTGCCTAAAAATTATGTCCATAACAATCGAAAACACAATCAGCCGAGTTCAACCCTCACTGGAAAAGGGTCTAACTTACTGCCGGCAATGCGGACCAAGCTCTGACACTGATCATACAGGGAAAGGTCCGCCACAATCAGCCGGTCCACAGGACTTTCTAAAGGACACAGTAAGATGTCTTCTCCAAGTCCACAAAACACATGTAGACTGGTAGGGCAAACTCCCATGCACCCTCAAGGATCCAGGACCAGGACGACGACCTACTCTTCCTGAATCCTAGTGTTAATTTCTGAAATTATGACAGCAAAATTCAGATGTTGAAATACTTCAGGGGAAAGTTCATGGGATAACAAATGCACAGGGGGAATTTTAGAAAAAAAATATTTTGGCAATAGTAAAGGGAAAAGTAGAAAGTAGAAATTGATCTTAATAGTTCCCTTGGTGTGCGCTGACAGTACTAAGATGGCCAACATTATAATATAAAAACTTCATGTTATCCGATCAAATAACCACAGAGTTGTGAAGCAGTACATCACTGGCTGTTTTTCTTGAATTGTCATGTTTTAGTTGTCACTTTACACTAAAAGAATATGTACTGCCAACTCCGAGAATAGTTTGAATTCCACTTTGTATTAGTATTGTTAGGTGTTTGACATTTGAGTGAATGTGGTGGATAAGAAAATAAATGTAATCCCATTGCCTGTTAAAACATACGTTATAGGTAAATAGCGGGGGAATGTGATAATTTGTGGATGGATCTTTGTCATTGCACAAATACCACAGCATTTTGTTTTCAGCACAAACCGTTCAAGATTAGACAAACACTTTACAGGGTTAGAGAACAGGAACACAGATGGGTGGCCACTATGGGGCCTCGTAAAAGGTATGGATAAGGTACACGTGGGAGGAAGATGCGTTAAAAAAAATAAGTGAATCTTAAGACTAAGTCTGGAATGAGAAAAAAAACTTGATTACAAACCACATCTACATATTACATTATACAACTGGAGGCATGGGCAGTTTATCCAGCAGTGACAGGCAGCTGAAGTGAACAAGTCCATTTGGAAAATGCTAAACAGTACATTGGCCCTCTCGATTGGAAACTTGGGTACAAAAAACCCAAATCCGAACAGTGGACTAACACAAAGTAGTATGCACACTATGCAGGAAAACGTTTTCTTTCCTTCTAAACATTTCCATCTTATAAATGCACATAACACAAAATTGATTAGCATGTCCTTATTAATGTGAATACATTTTTATTCAGTTCAGATCATTTATTTGAGCTCGAAAAAAATAAAAAGCAATAGATATATATCCATACTCGGCATAAGCAACAACAATGTTGCAAGCACACAGTTAGTTAGCTGAAGCACCTTGAGCTCGAAAGGGGTAAGCAGGGTCAACTGAAGAATAAATGTTTGTTTGTAATAACAGACATGTTTTGTTAACTTTAACCAGGTGTTTAAACGCGTTAAATGCATAAAGTTAAAAAATGTATTCATTTTCTTATCCAATGCAAAATGAAACAAAACAAATACATTAAAAGAAACAAATATTTAGTTGTGATTAATCTGAATACATGTATAACTGAATAAAATGTGTAATTGTTTGACAGCACACATTTTATTTTAATTTTGCCTGGACATACAGTGGGGCAAAAATGTATTTAGTCAGCCACCGATTGTGCAAGTTCTCCTACTTAAAATGATGACAGAGGTCTGTAATTTTCATCATAGGTACACTTCAACTGTGAAAGACAAAATGTGAAAAAAAATCCAGGAATTCACATTGTAAGAATTTTAAAGAATTTATTTGTAAATTATGGTGGAAAATAAGTATTTGGTCAACCATTCAAAGCTCTCACTGATGGAAGGAGGTTTTGGCTCAAAATCTCACGATACATGGCCCCATTCATTCTTTCCTTAACACGGATCAATCGTCCTGTCCCCTTAGCAGCAAAACAGCCCCAAAGCTTGATGTTTCCACCCCCATGCTTCACAGTAGGTATGGTGTTCTTGGGATGCAACTCAGTATTCTTCTTCCTCCAAACACGACGAGTTGAGTTTATACCAAAATGGATACATGGATGATACAGCAGAGGATTGGGAGAATATCATGCGGTCAAATGAAACCAAAATAGAACTTTTTGGTATAAACTCACTGTACATTAGGGTGTCCATTCTTTGATGCATTGCATTGTGACACGTTGAAAATCAATATCGATTCAGCAAACTTTCCAAAATCTATTATTTTGCATAACAGAACCGCACAAACAGAACTGCAGCTCTTAGAAATTGGTTGGAACGGAAAAAGCTGACTGGACACTTTTAAAGGACAGATTGTATTGTAGTTTCTACCGTGCCATTAGGAAAATGACGAAGAGCTCGATCAGCAATTGCTTTATTCCACAACTGGCAATAAAACTGCCGTACCCAAGGGAAAACATCAACAGAAAAAATTCAATCTATTTTTTTTTTTTCCAAAATCAACCTTCCTCACACCACACCGGATTGAGCCACAGATTCATTAAATTCTAAAGAAAAAGGCACACACGCCAACACTGCTCGCTGCAGTATTGAACCTACAGAACTCTGCAAAAAGCTGACTATTTTAGTTTAAATTTTTTGTAAAATATTTTGGATGAAAGTCTTTATTAATTTTTTATTTGTTTAATTGCATTTGGCATACAACTTTCTAGTACTGAAATCTGTGAAAATGTAGTTTTGTTTAAAATAAGGTGTTTTTTCTAAAGGCACTATTTCTAATATTACACTATGTCATAAGAGCAGTTTTTTTGTGGGGAAAAATGTTGCATCCAAAAGATGGATCAATATGTTTTTAATCAAATCATTAAACCTTGAATAGCAATCAAATTGTGAGGTGCCTAAGACAGCACCCCCCAAGTTAAGCATGGTTATTCTTTCTTTAATATGCAAACATCCAGTACACTTTTCTTTTATGTTATGGGCGGCATAGCTCAGTTGGTAGAGTGGCCGTGCCAGCAACTTGAGGGTTGCAGGTTCGATTCCCGCTTGTGCCATCCTAGTCACTGCCGTTGTGTCCTTGGGCAAGACACTTTACCCACCTGCTCCCAGTGCCACCCACACTGGTTTAAATGTAACTTAGATATTGGGTGTCACTATGTAAAGCGCTTTGAGTCACTTGAGAGAAGCGCTATATAAATATAATTCACTTCAAATTGACAGTTTTAATTTAAATGTCTTTATTATTTTCAAAATCTAATTGATAAAATCAACAAATTATATTTAGTAATGATATAAATAATATAACTAGCTTGGAATCGAGATTTTGCTGGAGGCCGGTGAACCTGTCACTGTTATATTTGAAAACCATAAGGAGTCAAAGTGTGATGAGATTTAATACATGCATAATACTTGAATCACCACCCATCCTTCCATCCATCCATTGTCTACCGCTTGTCTTTTTCGGGGTCGTGAGGGGTGCTGGAGCCTTTCACAGCTGCATTCGGGCGGTAGGCGGGATACACCCTGGACAACCATTAAATCTAATAATGATAAGCCGCTTGCTCAATGATGGCTCAGAGTTCACAGTATTGGAGTAAATAAAGTCTAACACTATAAACTGTTATGTTTGTCTGAAGGGCCTATCAAGGACCTGCTGAATAAGGTCTAAAGGATTGTATTTGCTTGCTTCTTTTTCACAAAAAAGTGTCAAGAACCCATTGAAAGAAATAAGCTTTGCTTTCAATAGCCTAGAGTAACTTGGAGATGAAGTCCTTTCAAATGTACTGGAATGGAGATATACTTGGAAGGTCAGCATGTAAAACTGAACATGAAACAATTTATCACTTTAGCAGTCCCAGCGTGCCTGGTCCTGTCTTCTCCTGGCGCTAACTGCAAATACTGTGGATGCACATCAAACAATGTCTCTCTCTCTCATTCTTTCTCCCGTCCTGTCCAAATTGTGATAGGCCATCATCTATTAATTTGTGTATACAGTATAAATTGTAATTGTGTCCATTATGACCTCACTTTCTCCACCACTCAATGGTAAAAAAAATGTTTGCCTTAAAGCGGAACATTATCACCAGACCTATGTAAGCGTCAATATGTACCTTGATGTTGCAGAAAAAAGACCATGTTTTTTTAACCAATTTCCGAACTCTAAAAGGGTGAATTTGGCGATTTAAACGCCTTTCAATTGTTCGCTGTCGGAGCGATGACCTTTCACCCGTGACGTTACAATGGGAAGCAAGCCACCATTTTCTCAAACACATTACACGCACAAGTCGAATCAGCTCTGTTATTTTCCGTTTTTTCGACTGTTTTCCATATCTTGGAGACATGATGCCTCGTCGGTGTGTTGTCGAAGGGTGTAACAACACTAACAGGGACGCATTCAAGTTGTCTTACGTGGAGTGTGCATCGATTGGCACGGCATGCTAATCGATGCTAACATGGCAGAAATGGCAAGAATGTGTGGATATCCTGCGACACTCAAAGCAGATGCATTTCCAACGATAAAGTCAACGAAATCACAAAGGTGAGTTTTGTTGATGTTATTGACTTATGTGCTAATCAGACATATTTGGTCACGGCATGATTGCCAGCTAATCGATGTTAACATGCTATTTAGGCTAGCTGTATGTACATTTGTTGGTATATTTGCATCCAGCCTTTCCCTCCACCCACATTTAATGCCAAACAAACACATACCAATCGACAAATTTAAGTTGCTCCAATGGTCAAAAGATGCAATCGTTGGTTAGAAGGCGATCGCCGAATAGCTTCAATAGCTATTCGCTCAATAGCTTCAGTTTCTTCTTCAATTTCGTTTTAGCTATCTGCCTCCATACTCCAATCATCCGTTTCAATACATGCGTAATTTGTTGAATTGCTTAAGCCGCTGAAATCCGAGTCTTAATCCGAGCTAATGTCGCTATATTTTGCTGTTCTATCCGCCATGTTTGTTTGTATTGGCGTCACTATGTGACGTCACAGGAAAATGGACGGGTGGATTTACAGATAGCGAAAATCAGGCACTTTAAAGCTTTTTTTCAGGATATTCCATGATGGGTAAGATTTTGAAAAAAACTTTGAAAAATAAAATAAGCCACTGGGAACTGATTTTTATTGGTTTTAACCCTTCTGAAATTGTGATAATCTTCCCCTTTAAGACACAAAGTGTATCTTCAAGTTTTTTCTCTGAAGGTAGGAAAATAAAAATAAAAAAATCCTTAGAGCAGAAATATCTCTGTTGGATCTTAATACAAAGGCGATATTCTCCATTAAGTTAAAACAAATACTGTAGAGCAATGCAGAGGAAGACAAATCATTGAGGCTGTAAAACATGGTGAGAATTGTTTATAGACAGACAAAACAGGTGAAGCTGCATCCAAAGTCTCAGACTCCCTTCCACACATATATTTCAATACTAAAGTTAAGCGCTGCTCTGCACTGATCATTGTGCTGGTATTCAATATCTTTTTGTTGGCCATTTTCTTGACAGAAGAAATCTGTCTCAGCCAATAAATGTAGTTTAATTTATATAAAACCTAAATTTTCCCTGGTTTGTGTTTCAAAGTCAACATACTCTCAATCCAGCAACTGATCTTATATATTCATCATTATGCACATTTAACAAGGTCAAACACTATGTAAACCAGTGGTTCTTAACCTGGGTTCTATGGAACCCTAGGGGTTCGGTGAGTCGGGCTCAGGGGTTCGGCGGAGGTCAAAACACACCCGACTCATCGTGTAAATGAAAACTTATCCCTATCGGCGTATTACAGATACGGCAATATCAGAAATCAGACTGATTTGCAGGTGTGTAATTTGTTGTGAGTTTATGCACTGTGTTGGTTGTGTTGTTTGAATGAGGTGATGTTCATGCACGCTTCATTTTGTGAACCAGTAAAAAAAACATGGTAACACTTTCGTATGGGGAACATATTTACAGTTTTAATTAGTTGCTTATAAACATGCGAATTAGTAACATATTGGCTCTTAACTAGTCATTATTAAGTACTTATTATTGCCTTATTCGGCATGGGCTTATTATAACCCTGACACTAACCCGAACCCTAACCAAATAACTTTAAATTAAGTCTTTGTTACTTAAAATATGTTCCTTGAGTGTCCAAAAAACTCTAAATTAAGTCTTTGTTACTTAGACTATGTTCCCCATACTAAAGTGTTAACAAAAACATATAACTTTGTCATGAATTTGAAAAAAAAGGAGGATTCTGTGAATGCGCATATGAAACTGGTGGGGTTCGGTACCTCCAACAAGGTTAAGAACCACTGATGTAGACACTAAGCCAGGGCAATATAAAATATATATATATATATATATATTAATATATATATATTAGGGGTGTGGGAAAAAATCGATTTGAATACGAATCGAATCGAATACGTTGTGCGATTCAGAATCGATTGTCATTTTTTTTTTAAATCGATGTATTTATTGTAATTTTTTTTTAATCAATCCAACAAACCACTACACAGCAATACCATAACAATGCAATCCAATTCCAAAACCAAACGTGACCCAGCAACACTCAGAACTGCAATAAACAGACACAAACACGACACAGAACAAACCAAAAGTAGCGAAACAAAAATGAATATTATCAACAACAGTATCGATATTAGTTATAATTTCAGCATAGCAGTGATTAATAATCCCTCATTGACATTATCATTAGACATTTATAAAAACAAAAAGAACAATAGTGTCATAGTGGCTTACACTTGCATCACATCTCTTAAGCTTGACAACAAACTGTGTTTTCACAAAGATAAAATAAGTCATATTTTTGGTTTGTTCAATAGTTCAAACACATTTACATTATTGCAATCAGTCGATAAAACATTGTCCTTTATAATTAGAAAAGCTTTTTTAAAAAAAATCTACTACTCTGCTAGCATGTCAGCAGACTGGGGTAGATCCTGCGGAAATCCTATGTATTGAATGAATACAGAATCCTTTTGAATCGGAAAAATATCATTTTTGAATCGAGAATTGCGTTGAATTGAAAAAAAATCGATATATTATTGAATCGCGACCCCAAGAATCGATATTGAATCAAATCGTGGGACACCCAAAGATTCGCAGCCTAGATATATATATATATATATATATATATATATATATATTATATATATATATATATATATATATATATATATATATATATATGTATATATATATATATATATATATATATTTTTAATTTTTTTTTCACATCTTGCTTGCTCCTCCTCATACCCAAGAGCTTCCATAGCTGAGATTCACACACCTATCAGCTAACGAGAGCGAGATGTTTGTTCTGGCGAAAAGAAAAGTGTTGTCTGCAGTTTGGTTTTGCGGAAACAGGCGTGGAACAAATGACTGCACGCTGCAAAGTGGGTTTAAGAAAGGCAGCAGCATAACAAACCTGTCCCTGCATCTGAAAACGAAGCCCCCAGTCGAGTGCGGGAAATCTAACTTCACGGCGAACAAAACCTCAACAACAAACAAATTCTGGCGAAAATTCGGGTTACTGAGGTTACCAGGTATGTATGATGATACCCATGTATGATGAGAACGAAGCAGAGTGGTGAACGATCACTCAAGCAGTCGCTCTGCACACTGCCAATCTGGTTTTGAATTACTCTGTCATTTGTACTCATTGGTTTCTTTAAAAAGTCGGGGAAAGAATCCTAAATCAAAAGTAATATTCGACCATTTCTCTCACACACTACAACTAAATAACTTCATAATCCCACAGTAAACGCACAGTTGATGTTGCTGCTTTATTATTGCAAATGTCACATTGGTCTAATTCGGATTCTGTTTTGACTTGATTGTTATTTACTTGGAATACACTAAACAAAGTTAGTTGCATTTGTTTGCTTTTATTAAATCATGTTTGAATTTTTTGTCAACTTTTGACTTTTTTATCTCAATAGAATTCATTAGTTTGATCTAACGTATTTATGGTATTATCAGGATAAACCTTGTAAAATAATGTGAAACTATGTGTTAATCACACAGATTATTATCAAGGCTTAAGTCAGGCTGATTCCAAAAATAAATACTGCAAAAAGGGACTCATAGAAACTAATGAAAAGTACACGTAAGTACAATTACGCAGTACTAACATAAATTCTAACTAAATACATGAATAACATGTATGTTTTTTTTACATAAACTATCAATATATAGACTGCACTTAAATGTAGAATATTTGTAGAATATATTTACACTATTCATATATTATATATATAATATATGCTGTATATTATTTATTATTATTGTTGTCTATTGTGAGCAAACTGTGGTGCTGAATTTCAATAAAGTACTTTCTATTCTATTCTGTTCTAATCAATCAATCAATCAATGTTTATTTATATAGCCCTAAATCAGTAGTGTCTCAAAGGGCTGCACAAACCACAACGACATCCTCGGTAGAGCCCACATAAGAGCAAGGAAAAAGTCACCGCAGTGGGATGTAGGTGACAGTGACAATTATGACTATGAGAAACCTTGGAGAGGACTGCATATGTTAGCATGTGTAGTATTTTATACGTAAGTAGTAAAACTTAAAATCACATCTTAAGGGCACAGGAAGCCAGTGCAGGTGAGCCAGTATAGGTATATATGTATGTATATATGTATATAAAGGTATATACAGTATAGGCGTACTATGATGAAACGTTCTTGTCAAAAGTCTAGCAGCAGCATTTTGTACCAACTGTAATCGTTTAATGCTAGACATGGGGAGACCCGAAAATAGTACGAGATGTAACAAACGCATGGATAATGATCTCGGCGTCGTTAGTTAATGAGAATTTAGTGCAAATGTAAACAAAGCTTCACCACTTTAGTGATTGATTTTGTATTTAGGAAACCTCTCCATGACTTTAGCTCTAGAGTTTTTCTGTTTGTTTGATATAGTCATCACTGCCACCAGCATTGAAAAACTGTAATACAACTGAGTACCGCTGCGGCTGGTACGGATCACAGCTGAGAAACGCGAACCAAAACTAGTGTGGATGCCATGTACTGGATATTCTTTGGTGCAACTTTTGCTCCACAGTCACATTTTAACACCCTTTCTGAACAGTCATCCCTCCTTCATTGCTGTTAATTGGTATTGCACATTTTAACAAATTTCCTCAATAAAGGATTTTTCTTAATAAATGAAATGTTTTCATGGTTGGAGAGTATTAAAACTGTTTACATCCTTCTAAATATATATTTTTTAACCTAATTGGAGTTCTCCGGACATAAAATAAGGCTGAGTCCCCTTTACGCTCATACCACCCAATACGGTTGACTTGATTGTGATATAGTGTGGTTTAAAGTACTCACCCGCAGCCCGGAGGACCCTCTAAGTGCCATTTCTATGGCCGTCACCCGGCCATTAAAACACAGCCACAACTTGGAAATACTTCCTCACATCCTGGGTAAATCATATAAGTTATAACTAGGCTCCCATCTGTTTAAACCACGGGCGTATTGTAATTTTTTTCAAAACAGTTGCAACTATGATCATTAGCTTTGTTGTTACTTGTTAGCATTGCATCTTGTTAGAAATACGTGTCCTGTGTTGTCATTCCACATAGCTCACGCCAAAGCTGTCTTATTGATGTCGAAGATACAGTGCAACCTGAAACAAGAGAGTGGACAGCTGTTGATAACTGATAGCAGTCTCAGTTAGCCTGAAGTGCTGCTGTTGTCTTTTTACTCGTGTTAGTTTCACCAATGATGAGCTGTGTTAGTGATGAGAGCAGAATTGTCCTGCCAAAAGTTGACAACTTAATTGTCGAGGTGAAGTTTGGGCCAAAATTAGACACTGGCGTACGGATGGTTCATTCACCCTTAACCCGGAAACAGAAGTAGCTCACTCAGTGTATAACTTTATCACCTGCCACAATATAACAGCAATAAAAACAACACAAATACTGTTGTATAATACGTGAATCAAACTTAATTTTACAGTTAATTTAGGCCTAAAGCATGTGTATTCTACATGGTCCCCAAACTACGGCCCGCGGGCCGGACACGGCCCGCCAGCGTGTAAAATCCGGCCCGCGGGAAGTCCCAAGTTAAAAAATAAAATAAAATTATAATTCCCCATCTATCTATCCATCCATTTCTACCGCTTATTCCCTTTGGGTCGCTGGTGCCTATCTCAGCTACAATCGGGCGGAAGGCAGGGTACACCCTGGACAAGTCGCCACCTCATCGCAGGGCCAACACAGATAGACAGACAACATTCACACTCACATTCACACACCAGGGTCAATTTAGTGTTGCCAATCAACCTATCCTCAGGTGCATGTCTTTGGAGGTGAGAGGAAGCCGGAGTACCCGGAGGGAACCCACGCGGTCACAAGAAGAACATGCAAACTCTACACAGAAAGATCCTGAGCCTGGGATTGAACCCAGGACTACTCAGGACCTTCGAGTTGTGAGGCAGACGTACTAACCCCTCTTCCAACGTGCTGCCTATTTTAATTCTAATTATCATTTTTAAAATCTGTCCTTTCTAATCGACTTACCACCACTTTGTTACTCTCTGTGTCTCCTAGCCGCTCAGGCATATCATATTGTCTAAAAATGCATTTTCTCATCGATAATGTAACATCTTTGCGCTCACGCCGCAGTGTCGGGCGAGCACGCAGCAAGTGTGCACTCTTTCAGTCAATTAGTGGGCGAGGACAATATATATATATATATATATATATATACATATATATATGTGTATATGTGTATATATGTATGTCTATATCAATCAATCAATCAATGTTTACTTATACAGCCCTAAATCACTAGTGTCTCAAAGGGCTATATATATGTATATATATATATATATATATATATATATATATATAAATATATACACACACACACACACACACACACACATACATATATATACATCGCAGGGCCAACACAGATAGACGGACAACATTCACCTCTCTCATTCACACACTAGGGCCAATTTAGTGTTGCCAAAAAAACATTTATTGAAATCCCAAAAGGGTCAAGAGGTGAACAACAACAGGAAGACATAAAGCACCCACAATCTCAATAGATGTTTGATGCATGTAGACCAAAACTCTTGCTCAGGACAGAGAAACTCCTCTGGCAGTGGCAGACAGCAGACTGGCAGAAAAATGGCATTTTCCCACTTAAATAGCCCATAGCCCCGCCCACTAGCTGGGACCAATTGGACAGAGGGAATTAAGAAAACAGTTCTTTCGTAAATTACACCATAAATGACCATCACATGTCTAAAAGGTATTTACGTAGTACTTTTTTATTTGTAAAGCAGTCATTTTTGTACACAGTGTATTCAGGCTTAGACAACACAACTTCCAAATGTCCAGTGTCCGTCAGCGACACCCAGCTCCTGACAATCATGGTTCGATTCAATTAGGCCTAATTAGTCAGCACAAGTGTGCTTACCTACATAGAGCTCTCAGCCCCACCCTGACTCTTTTAGCCACGCATTCAGAGCCAAGGTGAGTGAGAGGTTACTATTTGTTTGTTGAGCTTTCTTTACACTGACTAAAAAAAATGCTTTTTAATAACATGATTGAATGTTTGTAGTTTGTCTATGTTGAGCATCCTAACAAATATGCACAGTTTGAGAGGAAGCCAAAGGTCAAACAGTGACATTGTGGGGTCAAACTGTCACAGCTGTATAGTATTTTGTATGGTATTTTGTAGGGCTGCAAATCTTTGGGTGTCCCACGATTCGATTAAATATCGATTTTTGGGGTCACGATTCGATAATATATCGATTTTTTTCGATTCAACGCGATTCTCCATTCAATACGATATTTTTGAATCGAGAATTGTATTCATTCAATACATAGGATTTCAGCAGGATCTATCCGAGTCTGCTGACATGCAAGCAGAGTAGATTAAAAAAAAAAAACTTTTTATAATTGTAAAGGACAATGTTTTATCAACTGCTTGCAATAATGTAAATTTGTTTTAACTATTAAACGAACCAAAAATATGACTTATTTTTATCTTTGTGAAAACATTGGACACATTGTGTTGTCAAGCTTATGAGATGCGATGCAAGTGTAAGCCACTGTGACACTATTGTTCTTTTTTTTATTTTTATAAATGTCTAATGATAATGAAATGAAGGATTTTTAATCACTGCTATGCTGAAATTATAACTAATTTTGATACTGTTATTGATAATATTCATTTTTGTTTCATTACTTTTGGTTTGTGTTCGTGTTTGTGTCTCCTCTCAATTGCTCTGTTTATTGGAGTTCTGAGTGTTGCCGGGTCAGGTTTGGTTTTGGAATTGGATTGCATTGTTATGGTATTGCTGTGTAGTGGTTTGTTGGATTGATTAAAAAAAAAAATTGATTTTTTAAAAATGAGAATCGATGCTGAATCGCACAACGTATTCGAATCGATTTTTCCCCAGACCCCTAGTATTTTGTATATTGTACAGGATTGCTTATTATTCTTATTGGATAATAGTCCGTTCATTTAAATTCTTATTTTTATCTTTATTACCTCTTGTGTAATTTATTTTTATCCGATATTTGTTCCCACTACCGCACCTTAAGTTGGAGTCCTTAATCCCGTTATATGCAAATATAATGACAATATAGTATATTCTATTCTATTCTTGTATAACTGTTAGCATGTCTGACTCAACCGTGTGTGTGTGTGTGTGTGTGTGTGTGTGTGTGTGTGTGTGTGCAGCTGGCAAGGCAGACAAGGAAACATGGGATTTTTGTGGTCCACACAGAACCTGCTTAACGCTACAAGCACCATATATTCACTCTAAGTGAATATCAGGTTCCTTAGAGTACTCATTCCAGAGTTCCCCAGGTTTTACTCCAGGCAGTTTCTCAGTAGGAGAGATGAGAGGCAGGCCAGAGTCATCAATCGCATGGATCAGCTGCTCGGGCTACGACTTCCTTGTCATGTATGAGTTGTGACTTTAGAAGGTTATTATCCAATCCAATCCAGTTCCCTTTATTTACACAACACTATTAACAACGAAACTGTCTCCAGTGTGGCACACAAAAAGGAAACAAAAGTAATCAAAATATAAGCATTTAAAATGAAACAATAAACAAATAATAATAATAGAAAAAGTAATAAAATACATCAATAAAATAGAATAAAACAATAAAAACAAATCAATGTAATAAAATAAAACAAAAGACACAGAGGACCACAAGACTCACGCCGATTTAAAAGCCAGAGAATGAAATTGGGTTTTAAGACGAGATTTAAAACGTTCAACAGTGGGGCCCATTCTGACATGAGGGGGCAGAACATTCCAGAGTTTAGGGCCAACAACAGAGGAGGCCATGTCTCCCCTAGTTTTAAGCCTTGTTTTAGGCCCCACAAGTATGAACTCGCCCTCGGCCCTCAACGCGCGAGCTGGAGGATAAATTTAGATGAGGTCCGTGATGTACTTTGGTGACGGTCCATTCAAAGCTTTAAAAACAAACAATAACATTTTAAAATCAAGTCTAAAACGAACAGGAAGCTGATGCAGAGACACGAGAATCGGAGTGATGTGCTCTCTTTATTTGGTCCCTGTTAAAAGTCCTTCCGCAGAGTTCTCGACTATCTGTAAGTTCATTTTGACTTATTCAGTGCATTGCAGTAGTCCAGACGTGATGAGATAAAAGCCAGAGGTGATAAAACTTGATTTAACAACGGCGTTGATTTGTTTTTCAAATTTAAAACCATAGTCTATAACAGACCTGGGCAAACTAAGGCCCGGGGGTCCCATGCTTTTCCATGTGGCCCGCCGGACATTCCCACATATTTTTTTTTTTTAGATGTTTAAGATGTAAATTGTCGCTGCCATTATGATGTCCACTCATGTTTTCTAATGACCTTAAAGGCCTACTGAAATGAGATTTTCTTATTTAAACGGGGATAGCAGGTCCATTCGATGTGTCATACTTGATCATTTCGCGATATTGCCATATTTTTTCTGAAAGGATTTAGTAGAGAACATCGAGGATAAAGTATGCAACTTTTGGTGCTAATAAAAAAGCCTTGCCTGTACCGGAAGTTGCAGATGATGATGTCACAAGGGTGAGAGCTCCTCACATCCTCACATTGATTTTAATGGGAGCCTCCAGCAGCAAGAGCTATTCGGACTGAGAAAATGACAATTTCCCCATTAATTTGAGCGAGGATGAAAGATTTGTGGATGATGATATTGATAGCGAAAGACTAGAAAAAAAAAAGTTGATTGCATTGGGACGGATTCAGATGTTTTTAGACACATTTACTAGGATAATTCTGGGAAATCCCTTATCTTTCTATTGTGTTGCTAGTGTTTTAGTGAGATTAAATAGTACCTGATAGTCGGAGAGGTGTGTCCAAGGGTGTCTTGAGGCCAGTGTCTGAGGGAAGTCACGGCAGATACAAGGACGTCGCAAACTCCACAGATCTCCGGTAAGAGGCGACTTTTTAACACAATTTTCTCACCGAAACCTGCCGGTTGACAAGTGGTCGGGATCCATGTTTGCTTGACCGCTCTGATCCATAGTAAAGCTTCACCTCCGGGAATTTTAAACAAGGAATCACCGTGTGTTTGTGTGGCTAAAGGCTAAAGCTTCCCAACTTTATCTTTCTACTTTGACTTCTCCATTATTAATTGAACAAATTGCAAAAGATTCAGCAACAAATGTCCAGAATACTGTTTAATTGCGCGATGAAAAGAGATGACTTTTAGCTGCAAATGGTGCTGCGCTAATATTTCCTGACTGTCCGTGACGTCATGCGCCCGAGTCATCATTCTGTGACATTTTCAACAAGAAACACCGCGGGAAATTTAAAATTGCAATTTAGTAAACTAAACCGGCTGTATTGGCATGTGTTGCAATGTTAATATTTCATCATTGATATATAAACTATCTGACTGCGTGGTCGGTAGTAGTGGGTTTCAGTAGGCCTTTAAGTATACACCTATAGTATAGAAATTATTTCAATGGATGGAATATGAGCTTGTGCATTATTTACTTGTTACTATGGAAATCTAATTATTTAGTATGGTCATCTACGTCATAGCAGGGATATGTTTTAATAAGTAAGTAAGTAGTAAGTAGGTAAATGTAATTTATAAAGGGCTTTTCACAGATACAATCACAAAGCGCTGTACAAAACCTAAGTAAAGTAAAACAATTGAATTTAAAACAACAGGGGCAACGTCATAAAAAGGACACAAAGCGGAATAAAAATGATAGTTAAAAAGGTGCATTAACTAAAGCTTTACTAACAAAGTTTCAACACAGTCAAGATCAGGGAGGGACTGGTGCAAGTTGTTCCAGAGTCTGGGAGCTATAGCCTGGAATGCCAGGTCTAAAACGAGTTTTCGGGATCTTTAGAAGACCCCATGTTGTCAATATTCAGTGTTTTATCGTTCATAGATAATATTGTAAATGGCGCATTCTGTACATTCTGGGTGTCTCATTCAGTAAAAAAATGTTTTAATTCCATTCCGCATAGTTCAGTTGGTAGAGTGGCCGTGTCAGCAACTTGAGGGTTGCTGGTTCGATTCCTGCTTGTGCCATCCTAGTTACTGCCGTTGTGTCCTCGGGCAAGACACTTTACCCACCTGCTCCCAGTGCCACCCACACTGGTTTAAATGTAACTTAGATATTGGGTGTTACTATGTAAAGCGCTTTGAGTCACTTGAGAAAAGCGCTATATAAATATAATTCACTTCACTTCACTTGTTAAGGCGGTCCGTAATAACGTTTTTAACATTCAATCAGACATTGTTTTGAGGTTATTAGTGTTCCTAAATATCAGATATACCGGCCCCCGGACACATTTGTTTCTATAATTTTGGCCCCTGAGTCAAAATAATTGCCCAGGCCTGGGGCCGAATTTATAAAGCGTTTTAGAGTGCCATTTTACACTTAAGTCCTGAGAATTTGCGAAATGTAGTCCTACTCTCAAACTTAAGAATAAAAGCTATTAATCAACTTTCTTAAGTCTAAGAATCACTCCTACTCTCCACGATATTTAAGAGACCTTCGGAGGTGTCCTAAGTGGTTAGGAGTTGCCAGCGGGGGATGGCACTGAGGCGAGAGAGGCGTGCGCAAACGTTTAGGGAGCGGAAGGATGACCTGGCTTTGTTTGATGACGAGCAGCTGATCAAACAGACAGAGCGGGTATTATTTTTGTCACAGATTTAATAAGGGGCGTCATCTCATCAACATCACGCAGCAGAGCTTTCACAGCAGAACTAAAGGTCATTACAATGCTTCGATATCTCGTGCCTGGGAAAATGCAACAGTGTAACGCTAATGATTTGGGGCCATCACAACCATCAGTAAGCAGAATTGTTATGGAAACAATAATGGCCCTTACTGCTCCTCACCTCGTCATGCATTTCATTGACTTTCCAACTACACCCTGGATAATTCAGCAGAGGCTAACTGCATTCATGCAGGTAGCTGGCTTCCCTGGAGTGGTCGGGGCAATCGATGGTACACATGTAAGGATCATCGCTCCAAGTGTGGACGAGAGTGGGTTTGTTAATAGGAAGAGGTACCACAGCATCAACAAGCAAGTAGTGTTCGATGCAGACTACAAAATCTCGGATGTGGTACCCAAGTGGCCTGGGTCCACCCATGACGCACGGAAAAGGAAACATTTATTTTTGATTTATTGCCAATATTGTTTGTTTTGTATTATTTTGAAGTTTATTGTCAAAATATACACAGGCATGTGATTTGACCACAATGAAAAAGACTGAAAAAATGTCCGGGGATCTGGCGGACTAAGGCCCCCAGCCAGGTCCAGGGCGGTGGGGGGACAAGGGGGGCAACACCCCACGTGGCTACTGGTTTTTCACCAATTTAACATGCTAAAATTAACAAAGACAGCACTATTTGAAGAAAATATTTTAGTGTTTAAAGACACTAATTAGGGCTTCACGGTGGAAGAGGGGTTAGTGCGTCTGCCTCACAATACGAAGGTCCTGCAGTCCTGGGTTCAAATCCAGGCTCGGGATCTTTCTGTGTGGAGTTTGCATGTTCTCCCCGTGAATGCGTGGGTTCCCTCCGGGTACTCCGGCTTCCTCCCACTTCCAAAGACATGCACCTGGGGATAGGTTGATTGGCAACACTAAATTGGCCCTAGTGTGTGAATGTTGTCTGTCTATCTGTGTTGGCCCTGCGATGAGGTGGCGACTTGCCCAGGGTGTACCCCGCCTTCCGCCCGATTGTAGCTGAGATAGGCGCCAGCGCCCCCCGCAACCCCGAAAGGGAATAAGCGGTAGAAAATGGATGGATGGAAGACACTAATTAATTGTACATACATACCCCAATTATCCTAATGAATCACTGTATATGGTTCAGTCCCAACAGTATTTAGTCACTAATATTTACGTTTTGTGTTCATTTCACATCCACAGGTGTCACATTGATCAGTGTTATTATCTACAGTTTATTTACAGTATTACCACATTACTTCAGTTCACTTCACACATTTGCTTGCTCGGAAAGCCCTAACATGAGCATTCCTTGAAAATTTCTGAGCAGCATGCATTTTCCTTTTGGTCTCTGCTTATGTAGCTCCTTTTTTGGATTTCACTGCCAACTTCTGCCTCTAGTATTATATTCAAATTTATTTCAAATAAATTAACTGGAATCAATAATGCGCCTCTTTCAATTTCTGTAATTTCATAATATATTTTCACGTGGCTTTTTATTTTTAGAAAAACCCATTTATATTTCGTTAATATTTAAAACAAAAATGCGTATTTCGCAAGCAAACATTTTTTAGCTTACCTCATTATTAACTACCCTGTCTGGAACTAAAGTGGGTTGTTTGGGTGGATCGTTCCGACTTTAGACGGAAAAATCACGTGCCTGATAAACTCCCATTGTCCACTTAAATATTTCTAAGATATTTCTTTATTCTTAGACAAGGGATTCCCTTCCGTGATTGGTCATTTCTATGGACACAGAAATGACGTCACCTAAAATTCCGTTTACGGCACATAGTAATGTCGTAATTCAGCTGTGAGTGTGACACTTAAGATTCAGTCCAACACTTCGCTGAAAGTGTGAGTAAGACGCTTGATAACTAACATTTAAGTGCAGCTTTCAGCGAAGAATTTCTTTATTCATATGTCAACTCTTAGCAGACTTCTTAGGAGTAATTATAAGAAGTTTGATAAATACAGCCTCTGGTCTATAATGACTCCAAAGCTGGCGACTGTGGGACATACAGAGTTTTAAAAAAAAGTCCAAGTCCAGCAGAGGATTACTGTTGCCCAGCAGCACAACTTCAGATTTTTCCTCATTTAGCTTTAAAAAATTCTGCGCCAACCAAGCCTTGACGTCATTTAAGGACTCAAATAGAGGTCCAGGGGGTAAGATTATTTTTAGAAATTGGCAAATATATTTGGCAGTCCGCATAAAAATGATAAAACATGCCATGCTTTCTGAATATTGCACCAAGGGGAAGGTTAAAATGTGCAAACAGAATGGGCCCAAGAATTGATCCTTGGGGGACTCCACAGTCAAGGGGGGCGATGGATGAAGTTGAGTCCCCCAATCTTACACAGAAACCTCTTCCTGACAGGTAAGACCTGAACCACTTCAGAGCATTCCCCCTGAAATGATATACGTGGACCCCGACTTAAACAAGTTGAAAAACTTATTCGGGTGTTAAAATTTTGTGGTCAATTGTACGTGTATGTGCTGAACTGTGCAATCTACTAATCAATCAATCTCCACACAGTCTTCCAAACAAAATTAAATAATTGTGTGGTCAACTGTGTCAAAAGCAGCATTCCAGTCTAAAAGCAAAAAAATGGCTGAACAAGAAAGAGTCATTAAAAACCTTTAAGAGTGCAGTCTCGGTGCTGTGGAGGGCTCTGTAACCTAGTATCTAAAATACCACCGGCATTTATTAACTGAATATAACTTGAAGGATTCCGTACTCACAGTTCTGTTAACAGGTCCAGTCGGTGGAAGATTCTTGGCTGGATCTTGCTGATGTTATTCATACTGAGATCCCTGAAGGGAGGAGCAGAGAAATAACAGAATTAAAGTATCGATCAGTGCACAGACTAACTTATCAATGGTCTTTAAAGATTTTTAGGCCATGTAAAATGCAAATGTATAAAAGTTGTATTTCACATGATGATCAATCTTTCAGAGTCAGCAGTAAGGCGCAAAGAGAGGTTGAAAGGTTTGGTAGGTTAGAGAAGGAGCTGGAGAAGAAGGAGATAAAGAATTTCCCCTTTAAATCATTGTTGGGCAGCTGTAATTTCCTCCTTTTCCCAACGACATTCTCTTTTCCAGATGTCTCACTCTAGATTTCCCTAGGTCTGAACCCCCTGTCTCCTTTCATACCTATCTACTTTCCCTTGACAGCCTCCTCTTCACTGTCCTCCGATGACTTCTCAGGCGATCACCACTCTCCACCTTTATTGCTTTAATGTAGACACACTCCATTTCTATCATTCTCTGACACACTCTGACTTAGAGTTTGTTGGGGCTGAATGTTGATGCAGCTGCCGTCACTGAGATTAAGCATGTGGATGTTGAGGTGTTTCCATGTGTGCGTGCATGATATTGTACAGTGACAACTTACATTTCAGTATCTGGTAGAAAACATATCTTACATTGTGGCCTCGTGCATGTAAGGCTTTTGGATAAACAGTGCAAAACAGTGTTTATGTCGCCCCTCATTTTGACTCCATGGTTCATAGGGGCTTGCCTGCTTCTTCAAGAAGGAGGTAGGGTTAATGTGTGTGTTTCTTCCATTGCTCAAATTCAATACAGACCACCAGGCAAGCAAGTGTGAACTGCACATTCAGAAGCCTTTTGAAGCTGGAAGTTTTGACACGCTAGCTGTTTGTCACATCAGCTAAGCTTGGCTGAAAAGATTATTCCTGGCAAGATCTGTGTTACGCTCTAGAGGAGTGTGGAGAAATGCATGACAGCATTCTAGTGTACATAGATTTGTATGTGGAAAGGCTTTCATATCCTTTTGAGACCCAGCATATTTCCGTGTCTCCTGTGTAGAAGACATTTTGTATTTGGTCCGTATATTTTGTCAGACTTCAAAGATAGGAAAGTAATAGCCCGTTTATGAATGTGAGCTATAATGGGTATGAGGACAAGTGAAGTTAGCTGATACTCCCTACCTAACGACCCTTCTAGTTTATGGTTTGTCTTTACACTCCTTCACCTTAACATATTTGTTTGTGAGCGATGTGCAATTTATTGTCTATGTTAATTAATAAATACAGGATGTTGGACTTGTTATATTGCAAAGGAAGGATGTAATAATTGGTCAAAATTTGGGCTTTGGGGCAGCAACAGGCTTGCAAATGGCCGGAACTCTTCCCACAGAAAGTCGCCTGTACTTAAAGCGTGAACTCAAATCCATTTATGATCTGGATAAAGAGCTGGACAAGGTCCTTCCAGTAAATAAAACTATAACAAAAAAAAAAGTCCCAAAGCCATATCGGATGCCAGATAACACACAAATAAAAAGTGAAGGGAGGTGTAAGCGCCAGTGATGGTAATTCAGAAAGGGGCAATCACAAAATGGTATGACAACAAGCCAGTGGTGATGGTTTCTACTGAACATGATAAAAACGCTGAAGATATCGGAGAAGACCAGCAGTCATAAGGGAGTACAATACGGTGACAATATGGATGGTATGGACCTCTACTTTATTGATTCATTCAGGAGAGTTCCTTCAGGAAAATTAAAATACAGGCTGTTACAGATATCACCTGATATCCATCCACCCATCCATTTTCTACCGCGTATTCCCTTCGGGGACGCGGGGGGTGCTGGAGCCTATCTCAGCTACAATTGAGCGGAAGGCGGCGTACACCTTGGAAAAAGTCGCCACCTCAACCTATCCCCAGGTGCATGTCTTTGGAGGTGAGAGAAAGCCGGAGTACCCGGAGGGAACCCACTCAGTCACGGGGAGGACATGCAAACTCTACACAGAAAGATCCCGAGCCTGGGATTGAACTCAGGACTACTCAGGACCTTCGTATTGTGAGGCAGGCGCACTAACCCCTCTTCCAATATGCTGCCTATCAAAACCTAACATTAATTGATTAACGTGGACCCCGACTTAAACAAGTTGAAAAACTTATTCGGGTGTTAACATTTAGTGGTCAATTGTACCGAATATGTACTGAACTGTGCAATCTAATAATGAAAGTTTCAATCAATCAATCAATCAATCAAATCATATGGTCAGTTGCTCATTTTGTTGATGTTGCCATAATAAATTCCTGAATCCAGTAGAAGGACAGAGCAATGTTTAACTGATCAGCAAAATCAACTAAACAGTTTCTGGATTTCAAATTGCATCTGGCAAATGCATTTATTTTTTGTAACAGCCGAATGAGCAGCACAGTTGCAGTACAAATAAATAGCTATGAATGTATTAGTCAATCCTGTTGTTAGTAAGCACATGCCTAAAATAACTCGTTAAATTTGAAATGTAATTGCTAAATTAAAGCCACTGAATACGTCTACGCTTTATCTGATTAGTCGACTAAGTGTTACGATCGTTGATGACTAGTCCACCATCAAAATACTGCATCATTAGTTGCAGCTTTACTTGAAAGACATTGTGATTGTTTGCACAAACTTTATACCAGCGACATGCTTACAACCAAAAACAGTTGCGCTTTATTCACCAACTCAGTGCACTGAGCTCTGTTCACTCAGAGTGTAGGCTTGTTTGCGCAGTCAGTCGAGAGGAGACACTCACCGCAGCCTCATCTCATGTTTCTGCCCCGTATTGGCTCAGTAAACATGAACGTTCAACCTGTTTGACTTAACAATTGGAATCACCCATAAAATACATAAATAATTCAACTCAATGGACAATTATTCATATTTGTTGTATATTATTCTATCGCACCTGCCTCTCCTGACCGCACGTCCCTGTAGCGAATATGTTGTATTTTTTATTTGTATTTTTTTAATAAAAATGTTAATTGTGAGTTGTCTCAGGGAGGCAGTACATTTCCCAAACAATTGAAAGATCATTTTTTCTCTATTCTTTAGAGTAGATTTAATTGGCATGAACTGTTGTAAATTATGGGTTATATAGTTCACGTGTGATGATCATTCATAATTTGCATGCTTGATTTAATTGCTGATCAAATAATCTATTATTATTTACAGTTAAAAAGAGTTAAAAGGGAATTGATTTGATTTATACATGTATTTGATATTATTTGAGAAACACTGAATTGAGTTGTTTTCTACTTCATAGCCTAACAAAAGGTTAAAGGCCTACTGAAACCCACGACTACCCACCACGCAATATAGTTTATATATTAATGATGAAATATTAACATTGCAACACATGCCAATACAGCCTTTTTAGTTTACAAAATTGCAATTTTAAATCTCCCGGGACTTTTTTCTTGAAAACGTCGCGCAATGATGACGTGTACGCGTGACGTCACAAGCTGTTATGAATATGAGCGCTGCACACACACACAGCTAAAAGTCGTCTGCTTTAACCGCATAATATTTAGTAATAGTATTTTGGAGATATGTGTTGCTGAATCTTTAGCAAATTGTTCAATTAATATTGGAGAAGTCAAAGTAGAACAATGGAGTTGGGAAGCTTTAGCCTTTAGCCACACAAACACACGGTGATTCCTTGTTTAAAATTCACGGAGGTGAAGCTTTCCTATGGATCACAGCGAACATGGTTCCCAACCGAATCTCAACCAGCAGGTTTCAGTGGGTAAATTGTGGTTAAAAAGTCGCTTCTTACCGGATATCAGCTGAGCATGTGCCTCCCGTACAGCTGCCGTCGACTTACCCGAGACACTGCGCATCAACACCCGGCCGTGGACGTACACTTCCGACTATCAGGTACTGTTAAACTCACTAAAACACTAGCAACACAATAGAAAGATAAGGGATTTCCCAGAATTATCCTAGTAAATGTGTCTAAAAACATCTGTATCCGTCTCAATGCAACGCGATTGCAATCGCGTTTTTTTTTTTAACCTGTTTTTTTTTTTCTACTCCGTCTCTATCAATATCCTCAAACACGAATCTTTCATCCTCGCTCAAATTAATGGAGAAATTGTCGTTTTCTCAGTCCGACTAGCTGTTTTTGTTGGAGGCTCCCATTAAAAACAATGTGAATATATGAGGAGCCATCAACATGTGACACCGTCTGCGACTTCCGGTAGAGGCAGGGCTTTTCTCCAGTTGCGAACTTTATCGTGGATGTTCTCTACTAAATCCTTTCAGCAAAAATATGGCAATATCGCGAAATGATCAAGTATGACACATAGAATGGACCTAATTTCAGTAGGCCTTTAACTAAAATACTGCATGTTCCACAAGTCATTGCACAAACCGGATGTTAGAAAGACCAGGAGCAGGTGCATTGTGGTTGTTGCATTTAGCATTACGAGCCTACGGGTGAATGAATGAACGACAGATAACAAAATAAAAGGACCAATTTGTACCGTTTTGTATGCCCATTTTTTTTTTCTTATATAAAGTACAACTTTATTTACACATTTCTGACGTCCTGTCCAATACTTTGATCGTAGTTAATCTACATCAGACTTGGGCAAATTAAGGCCCGAGAGCCACATGCGGCCCGTTAAGCTTTTCAATCTGGCCCGCCAGACATTCCCAAGTAATTTTTTTAGATCTTTAAGATGGAAAGTGTAGCTGCCATTATAATGGGCAGTCATGTTTTCCAATGACTGTAAGTCTTCAACTATGCTAAGTCTTTCAATGCTTGGAATCTGCATGATATACTAGTTACTATGGTCATCTAATTAGTTACTATGGTCATCTAATTAGTTACTATGGTCATCTATGTTACAGCAGCTCAGACGAGGCACCAAGCAGTGTGGGCGGGAAGCGTTTCCACAGACGCGGAAGGAGATTTCCACATCAAAGTTCTAAAGCTTAGTGATGTATCAGATATATCTTAGATTGTAAGTGGGGGTTTTTGTACCCTTCGCGTTAATTTTTCACTGTTTTTTGCATTTTTGTTGCCTTTCACTTGATTGTAAAATGTGTCGATCGAAATGGGGTGTGACGTTCATATTTTGTCAATATTCAGTGTTTTATCCTTCATATAAAAATGTAAAATTCCATTACGTTTTTTAAAAGCAATCTGTCATAACGTTTTGAGCATGCAATAAGAGTTTATTGTGAGGTTTTGTATTAGTGTTCCTAAAAATAGATATACCCGCCCCCAGCCTAATTTTTTTCTCTAAATGTGGCCCCCGAGTCAAAATAATTGCCCAGGCCAGATCTACATGAATTCCTTTGCATCAGTCCAAGAAAAAGATCCAATATGAAGCAATCTGCGATTGAGAGGCGACTTGTCCAGGGTGTACTTCGCCTTCCGCCCGAATGCAGCTGAGATAGGCTCCAGCATACTTAGTGACCCCGAATGGGAAAAGCGGTAGAACATTGATGGATGGATGAAGCAATCTGTAGCACACTCCCACTGCCACTTCATGTTTCTCCCTTGTGATGAGCTTGCAACCCTTTTCTGTTAGATGTAAGTTTGTAATTAAGGTGTTTTTTTATAATTCAACTGACATGTAATATGTTCCTTATGCACCCCGAGAGGTCTAAGTGCACCACAGAGCTGACAGGGGTTCAAGGTGTCCGTCAAGGACACTTATATCAGGGCAGGCCTTCAGTCTGGGTGAGCGGAAAAATAGCTGTTTCTCTAATGACATTGTGTCACTGAGCAAAGGAGGCCATCAATCTTCCAATTGTACTAATGACATTAACATTGCTGCGCTCAACTTGGCTGTTACTTGTGTTCCATTCTCATGTTGTAATGAGTTCGGAATTGTTTCTATATCTTCTTCTGCTGGCACAGCTCTGCAGTGGCATTGCACACGTTCACAGCACAAATGCATATTGACAGCTGTGGGTGCAATGTGTCATAAAGAGGAGCAATGGGCCAACACAAATAAGTCGGAGGCTGCGAACCAGTGGAAACAATACAGGATCCAATACAGTTAAAGGTTATCAGGCGTACTGCATAGTAAGTATGATCAGAGGAGGGGAAGCCGTTTTTCCTTGCTTGCTCATATTTTCTTTAATGCATGAATAATATTAATAATTGGTTTGATTTATGAAGCGCCTTTTTCAAAACTCAAAAAGCATTTTACAGTGAACCTTAAACCTGCTCCATCTGTGTGTAAAGTGCGCTGATTTATGTTTGGAGTTAATTGCACAAGCCTGTTACAAATTAGTTTCATCATCAATTTTGACTTAATATATAACACTTCTAGCTAGGGGGGGTTCAAAACAAGGACCAAGGTTTTTAATTCAAGTACCCTCTAATCAGAGCAAAGCATTTTTGGTTGAAAAAAAGAGATAAAAAAGTAAAATGTAGCACTATATCATCACTTTCTGATTTATTAATTTGTATAACAGTGCAAAATATTGCTCATTCGTAGTGGTCATTCTTGAACTATTTAGAAAAATAGATATAAAAATAACTAACAACTTGTTGACAAATAAACAAGTGATTCAATTATAAAGATTTCTACACATTGAAGTGATCATCAACTTAATGTGCCCTCTTTGGGGATTGTAATAGAGATCCATCTGATTCATGAACTTAATTCTAAACATTTGTTCACAAATAATGAAATCTTTAACATCAATATTTGTGGAACATGTCCACAAAAAAATCTACCTGTCAACACTGAATATTGCATTGTTGCATTTCTTTTCACGGATTATGAACATACATTCATATTTTGTTTCAGTATTATTCAATAAATATATTTTTAAAGGATTTTTGAATTGTTGCTATTTTTAGAATATATATTTTTTTAAATCTCACGTACCCCTTGGCATACCTTCAAGTACCCCCCAGGGGTACTCCTACCCCCATTTGAGAACGACTGTTGTATGTTCCTGAAAACCAGCGTCCTCTGCAGTGGACATTTGATTTGTGTTTATATTTTCAGAGTTACAAGTTTTGGGAAAAAAACAAAGAGCTCTGTCTAAACAACAGGAGCGCTCTGTTGTTTTTTAAAGAGGAATTGCACTTATTTTCAAATTTTTCCTGTCAGTCACAATCCCTATGTGAGACAAGAACACATGTATTTTCTTTTTCTATGGATTTTTAATCGTGAATAAACTCAAGAGGTGATTAACAATGTAAGCTAATAGGAATCATCTATTCCAGGGGTTCATTACCTTTTTTGACTTCGGGGCCCAACTTTTGCTCTACTGAGGGGCCTGAGGCCGAATCAAATAGTAACACTGACCTAATAATCTTACTCTTCACTTTAATCATATTCTATTATTAATATCTAACCTAAATGCAGTTTAATGGGATAACCCTTGTCAAATGATATGAAACAATGGATTAATCACCAAGATCATTATCAAGGCTTCAGTCAGGCTGATTACAAAAATAAATACTAAACAAATTTACTACAAAAGAACGGACTCATAAACCCTCACGGAAAAAAAATCATTTAAATACAGTAACGCAGTGCTACAATAAATTCTAAGTTCATAGTAATAAAAGATGTGTTCTTTGAATAAACTGTCAATATTTCGCTACAAATACAAATTAGGCTTAACCACTTTAGTCATAATTTTGGCGTTTAAAGGAGACCTATGATGCAAAAACAACTTTTTTTAACTATTGGTACATGATTTTGTGTGCAGTAATTGGGATCTGCATTAGCCCTGAAAATATTGAATTAAAAACGATGAAGGCATACAGGAGATATATAAACAATCTTGCCCTACTTCTTCCAAACGAGCCGTTTAGAATTTGCCCAATTTGGGACGTTTTTGTAATTGTGACGTCAGCAAAATATCTGTATATATGGTGGAAATGTACCCAAACTTATCTGTACGTATCCGCCATTGTAGTCTGTACCGCAGTCAATAAGCTTATTTTTCTTTGTACTCTTGTTGTGGGGCAGACTGGCTCATACATGCACATGCATCCTCCACTGTTGCCATTTCTAATACAAAATAGGATACAGTTCAAACTTATATCTGTCAGTAGACTCAATATAAAAGTGTTAAAAACTATGATGGCTGACGGGGAGAATACACTGTTAAAGTGGAGCCACATAACTAGGACTGCCCACAAAATAGTGCATCCTGTAGAGATGGTCAGAAAACAGCTAGAAAAAATATAACTCTATGTAACATTTTGACCAAAGAACCACCATTACATGTAATGTCGACAGCAAGGAAGTCTTTTAAAGGCCTACTGAAATTAGATTTTATTATTTAAACGGGGATATCAGGTCCATTCTATGTGTCATACTTGATCATTTCGCGACATTGCCATATTTTTGCTGAAAGGATTTAGTAGAGAACATCCACGATAAAGTTCGCAACTTTTGGTGCTGACAAAAAAGCCTTGCCTTTACCGGAAGTCGCAGACAATGATGTCACAAGTGTGGGGGCTCCTCACATATTCCCATTGATTTTAATGGGAGCCTCCAACAAAAAGTGCTATTCGGACCGAGAAAATGACAATTTCCCCATTAATTTGAGCGAGGATGAAAGATTTGTGTTAGAGCATATTGATAGTGACGGACTAGAAAAAAAAAAAAAAACGCGATTGCATTGGGACGGATTCAGATGTTTTTAGACACATTTACTAGGATAATTCTGGAAAATCCTTTATCTTTCTATTGTGTTGCTAGTGTTTTAGTGAGTTTAACAGTACCTGATAGTCGGCGGTGTGTCCCTAGGGGTATCTTGACGCCACTGTCTCAGGGAAATTGACGGCAGCTGTACGGACGGCACAAGCTCAGCTGATCTCCGGTAAGAAGCAATTTTTTACCACAATTTTCTCACCGAAACCTGCTAGTTGACATTCCGTCGTGATTCATGTTCGCTTGACCGCGCTCTGATCCATAGGAAAGTTTCACCTCCAGGAATTTTAAACTAGGAATCACTGTGTGTTTGTGTGGCTAAAGGCTAAAGCTTCCCAACTCCATCTTTCTACTTTGACTTCTCCAATATTAATTGAACAAATTGCAAAAGATTCAGCCACACAGATTTCAAAAATACTGTGTAATTATGCCGTTAAAGCAGACAACTTTTAGCTGTGTTTGTGTAGAGCGCTCATATTTCCTAAAAACCCGTAGCGTCTTGCGTACATGTCATTACACGACGTTATCAAGACGGAACTCCCAGTATATTTTAAATTGCAATTTAGTAAACTAAAAAGGCCGTATTGGCATGTGTTGCGATGTTAATATTTCATCATTGATATATAAACTATCATACTGCGTGGTCGGTTTTAGTGGGTTTCAGTAGGCTTTTAAATGTAGAAAATAAATATGACCCCTTTGAGAAAATTCTCTATGACTTGAGCGCGAGACTTCTTCCGTTTGTTTGATATTGTCATTGCTGCCGCAAGTGGTGTGAACGTGTATCACAATTGAGCACTGATTGATCACAGCTGAAAAACTGATATTTTTTGGCGCCTTCGTAGGTGGCCATCAATGCCCCGAGGGTTAAGAAACACTGATCTATAATTCTAAAAAATATTTTTAAGAATCGCCATTAACGTTGCATTTAAATGCAGTGACCTGCATATTAACCCTCCAGTATATTTAATTCAAAACTACATTTAAGGGGCTGTTTGCAACCTTTACACAGATGCCTGGAGGGCGCCAACTTCCAATGTATTTTACACACTATATCCCACCCTCTCACGGCTTCTCGTACGTGATGACGTAATTATGTACGTACGTAAAACACGTGCGCACATTTGCTTTAGGTGTTGTTAGCTAATAATGGCAATTTGGATAGTCATTGAATATATATTCTATCATAAAAACAACGTAACTGCAAATTGTAGTAGTTTGCTTCTTTTGGATTGCTTTGGTATGTATGCACACGCTCCCTGCACGTATTTGTTACCGAGACCATGGGAGTGACCGCCGTGAACACCGATCATTTCAAAATATTTATTACATACATTTCGTAGTTGTTAAAAATATAGATAATTGTTAAACAAACGTGTCCTGTTGAACCATTAATGATAACATAAGTTAGTGTTCTTGTTGTTTTGCTTTGAAAAAATGTTACTGTGATAAAGTTGCCAACATCACCTTTAAGCGACAAAAAAAAAAAAAAAATCTGCTTAAATAATTGTTGTAAGTCATTTATAAGCCCTGCGATGAGGTGGCGACTTGTCCAGGGTGTACCCCGCCTTTCGCCCGATTGTAACTGAGATAGGCACCAGAGTCAAAGGGAATAAGCCGTAGGAAATGGATGGATGGATGGATGGAAGTCATTTATAAAAAAGAAAAAAATTCATGGATTTAAATTCCTCAACAGCTTCAGACCTGTCCATACATATTTTACATATTTGTAATATATTTTAATGCTCTTTTTGTAAAAAAAAAAAAAAAAAAAAAACATCATTAAGGGGAAAAAAAGAGATTTGCAAAGTGGAATTATTTAGATGATGTAATTGCAGCCCTCAATACGTCAATAATTATTAACAACACTGTTTATGATGCATTATTAATTTTGTAACTATGACAGTTTTTTTTCTAAAATATCACACTAGCTCTCTTTGCCGAAAAATGGACAAATTAAAAGTGTTATATACATCCATTTTCTACCGCTTATTCCCTTTTGGGTCGCGGAGGGCGCTGTTGCCTATCTCAGCTACAATCGGGCAGAAGGCGTCGTACAACCTGGACAAGTCGCCACCTCATCGCAGGGCCAACACAGATAGACAGACAACATTCACACTCACTTTTACAAACTAGGGCCAATTTAGTGTTGCCAGTCAACCTATCCCCAGGTGCATGTCTTTGGAAGTGGGAGGAAGCCGGAGTACCCGGAGGGAACCCACGCATTCACGGGGAGGACATGCAAACTCCACACAGAAAGATCCCGAGCCCAGGATTGAACCCACGACTACTCAGGACCTTCGTATTGTGAGGCAGATGCACTAACCCCTCTACTACTATATATATATATATATATATATATATATATATATATATATATATAAAACCCGTTTCCATATGAGTTGGGAAATTGTGTTAGATGTAAATATAAACGTAATACAATGATTTGCAAATCATTTTCAACCAATATTCAGTTAAATATGCTACAAAGACAAAATATTTGATGTTAAACTGATAAACTTTTTTTTTTTTTGCATATAATCAATAACTTTAGAATTTGATGCCAGCAACACGTGACAAAGAAGCTGGGAAAGGTGGCAATAAATACTGATTAAGTTGAGGAATGCTCATCAAACACTTATTTGGAACGTCCCACAGGTGTGCAGGCTAATTGGAAACAGGTGGGTGCCATGATTGGGTATAAAAGAAGCTTCAATGAAATGCTAAGTAATTCACAAAGAAGGATGGGGTGAGGGTCACCAATTTGTAAGCAAATAGTCCAACAGTTTTAGAACAACATTTCTCATTGAGCTATTGCAAGGAATTTAGGGATTTTACCATATACGGTCCGTAAAATTGTCAAAAGGTTCAGAGATTCTGGAGAAATCACTGCACGTAAGCGATGATATTACAGACCATTGAACCATCAGGCGGTACTGCATCAAAAACTGACATCAGTGTGTAAACGATATCACCACATGGGCTCAGGAACACTTCATAAAACCACTGTCAGTAACTACAGTTGGTCGCTACATCTGTAAGTGCAAGTTAAAACTCTACTATGCAAAGCGAAAGCCATTTATCAACAACACCCAGGAACGCCGCCGGCTTCGCTGGGCCCGAGCTCATCTGAGATGGACTGATGGCAAGTGGAAAAGTGTTCTGTGGTCTGACGAGTCCACATTTCAAATTATATTTGGAAACTGTGTACGTGGTGTCCTCCGGAACAAAGAGGAAAATAACCATCCGGATTGTTATAGGCGCAAAGTTCAAAAGCCAGCATCTGTGATGGTATGGGGGTGTATTAGTGCCGAAGGCCTGGGTAACTTACACATCTGTGAAGGCACCATTAATGCTGAATGGTCCATACAGGTTTTGGAGCAACATATGTTGTCATCCAAGCAACGTTATCATGGACGCCCCTGCTTATTTCAGAAAAAGAATGCCGAGCCACGTGTTACAACAGCGTGGCTTCATAAAAAAAGAGTGCGGGTACTTTCCTGGCCCGCCTGCAGTCCAGACATGTTTTCCATCGAAAATGTGTGGCGCATTATGAAGCGTAAAATACGACAACAAGACCCCGGACTGTTGAACAACTTAAGCTGTACATCAAGCAACAATGGTAAAGAATTCCACCTGAAAAGCTTCACTAATTAGTTTCCTCAGTTCCCAAACGTTTGAGTGTTGTTAAAAGAAAAGGTAATGTAACACAGTGGTGAACATGCCCTTTCTCAACTACTTTGGCACGTGTTGCAGCCATGAAATACTAAGTTAATTATTATTTGCAAAAAATAAAGTTTATGAGTTTGAACATCAAATATCTTGTCTTTGTAGTGCATTCAATTGAATATGGGTTGAAAATGATTTGCCAATCATTGTATTACGTTACTATTTACATCCAACACAATTTCCCAACTCCTATGGAAACGGGGTTTGTATGTATGTATATATATATACACAAACCCCGTTTCCATTTGAGTTGGGAAATTATGTTTAATGTAAATATAAACGGAATACAATGATTTGCAATTCCTCTTCAACCCGTATTCAATTGAATGCACTACAAAGACAAGATATTTCATGTTCAAACTTATAAACTTTATTTTTTATTTTTTGCAAATAATTTTCTTGGAATTTCATGGCTGCAACACGGGCGAAAGTAGTTGGGAAAGGGCATGTTCACCACTGTGTTACATCACCTTTTCTTTTAACAACACTCAATAAACGTTTGGGAACTGAGGAGACACATTTTTGAAGTTTTTCAGGTGGAATTCTTTCCCATTCTTGCTTGATGTACAGCTTAAGTTGTTCAACAGTCCGGGGTCTCTGTTGTCGAATTTTAGGCTTCAAAATTTTCAGTGGGAGACAGGTCTGGACTACAGGCATGCCAGGGTAGTACCCAGACACTTTACAATGACGCCACACAGTTGTAACACGTGGTGTGGCATTGTCTTGCTGAAATAAGCAGGGGCGTCCATGATAACGTTGCTTGAATGGCAATATATGTTGCTCCAAAACCTGTATGGACCTTACAGCATTAATGGTGCCTTTGCAGATGTGTAAGTTATCCATGCCTTGGGCACTAATTCACCCCCATACCATCACAGATGCTGGCTTTTGAACTTTGCGCCTATAATAATCCGGATGGTTCTTTTCTTCTTTGTTCCCAAGGACACAAATGTCCCTAGTTTCCAAAAACCATTTTAAATGTGGACTCGTCAGACCACAGAACACTTTACCACTTTGCATCAGTCCATCTTGGATGATCTCGGGCCTGGAAAAGCCAGCGACGTTTCTGGATGTTCTTTATAAATGGCTCTTGCTTTGCATAGTAGAGCTTTAATTTGCACTAACAGATGCAGCGACAAACTTTATTTAGTGACAGTGGTTTTCTGAAGTCCATGCATTGATATCCTTTTGAGATTGATATTGGTTTTTGATACAGTGCCGTCTGAGGGATCGAAGGTCACCGTCGTTCAATGTTGGTTTCCGGCCATGCCGCTTACGTGGAGTGATTTCTCCAGATTCTCTGAACCTTTTGATGATATTATGGACTGTAGATATTGAAATCCCTAAATTTCTTGCAATTGCACTTTGAGAAACGTTGTTCTTAAACTGTTTGCCTATTTGCTCACGCAGTTGTGGACAAAGGGGTTCACATTTTTTGAGAAGCTGTTTTTATACCCAATAATGGCACCCACCTGTTTCCAATTAGCCTGCACACCTGTGGGATGTTCCAAATAAGATGGGCATTCCTCAACTTTATCAGTATTTATTGCCACCTTTCCCAACTTCTTTGTCATGTGTTGCTGGCATCAAATTCTAAAGTTAATGATTACCGTATTTCCTTGAATTGCCGCCGGGCATATAGTATGCGCCTGCTTTGAATTAGGATGTAACACCTATGCTGGCTATGTAAACAACCGGGCTGAAATAAAGCATGTTCCAGTCCTAAATACCCAGTGTATTATTTATACAATAACACTTCCTGGTGGCAGCGGTGGGATAAAGAAATCACCCACGGGGCAGAACGGGAGGGGGAGTTGTACGAGGGTAATTCTGTCGTCGCCCCCGCACTTGAGGAGCCGAGCTAACTGATAGCAGCGATCTGGTAGCAGTTTCTAAACTGGACTTTCAATCGAAGCAGGCGGTAACAAAAGAAGATCTCCATCAAGACGGAGAGACTTTTAAAACTGAAGAAAGATAAGGAAGACTTCTATAACAAGTTATCGATGCTTTTGATCAGAAGGACCTGGCATGGATTTCATTTATAAGTAAAGGTAAGACCATAACGTTTTTTTTATTAAATGTGCTTTTCATGATGGTATCCTTACATCACACTCAAATTTTTACTGCATGCCTTTGGTAAGTACCGGAGTGAGAAGAGGTTTTAAAATAATTAGCGCATGCTTACTTTTACCGCATGCCTTTGGTAAGGGCAGGAGTGAGAAGAGGTTTTAAATTAATTAGCGCCCCGGGGGCAATTCAAGGAATTACGGTATTTGCAAAACAAAGAAATGTTTATAAGTTTGAACATCAAATATGTTGTCTTTGTAGCATATTCAACTGAATCCCATCCATTTTCTACCGCTTATTCCCTTTTGAGGTCGCGGGGGGTGCTGGCGCCTATCTCAGCTACAATCGGGCGGAAGGCGGGGTACACCCTGGACAAGTCGCCACATCATCGCAGGGCCAACACAAATAGACAGACAACATTCACATTCACATTCACACACTAGGACCAATTTAGTGTTGCCAATCAACCTATCCCCAGGTGCATGTCTTTGGAAGTGGGAGGAAGCCGTGGGTTGAAAATGATTTGCAAATCATTGTATTCCGTTTATATTTACATCCAACACAATTTCCCAACTCATATGGAAACGGGGTTTGTTTATACATACGTATATATATTTTCATCTTTATTTTTATTTTTTTATAAACGCTTAAAAAATGTTCGCAGCTATAAACTCAGCCATGGATATTAAGTTTTTATATATATTTTTAATATCCTTTGGGGTTTTTTTCTAGAAAAAAAATCTTTAGAGAAAAAACAAAATTTAATTGGTAGCACGCACCACAGCAAGAAGGCTCGGAGTTCTTCTGTCTGGCGTGTGCATGTTCTCTGTGAGACTGTTGGGTTTCTCTCCGGGTACTCTGGCTTCCTCCCACCTTCAAAACACGCACCTCGGGAAAGAATGATTGGAAACACTGAATTGGCCCTGGTGTGTGAATGTGAGTGCGATTGGTTGTCTGTGTATTTGCGTCGGCCCTGCGATGAGGTGGCGACTTGTCCAGGGTGTACGCTGCTTTCCGCCCGAGTGCAGCTTGAGCAGGCCTAGAGGGATCAGTGGTAGAAAATTAACGGACGAAGGAAGTAGAGCTATTTAATCCTACCCCTTTTCCATTACATTGCAGTTTCTAACACTTTTGTTTACTTCCTGTTTTTAATTAGTTCACATTATAATTCATAAATAATAACATTAAAAATAAGTAGGGAAGCAAGTTGTGAGATAAATAAGACTATATATAAGCTCCAAATGTTTATCATGGTTCTTCTTTATCATGGTGCTTTAAAGGCCTACTGAAACCCACTACTACCCACCACGCATTTTGATATTTTAAACATCAATGACGAAATATTAACATTGCAACACATGCCAATACGGCTTTTTTAGTTTACTAAATTACAATTTTAAATTTCCCGGGAGTTTCGTCTTGGAAACGTCGTGTAATGATGACGTGTACGCAGGACGTCACGCGTTTTTAGGAGGTATGAGGGCTACGCGCACACACAGGTAAAAGTCGTCTGCTTTAACGGCATAATTACACAGTATTTTGGAGATCTGTGTTGCTGAATCTTTTGCAATTTGTTCAATTAATATTGGAGAAGTCACAGTAGAAAGATGGAGTTGGGAAGCTTTAGCCTTTAGCCACACAAACACACGGTGATTCCTTGTTTAAAATTCCTGGAGCTGAAACTTTCCTATGGATCAGAGCGCGGTCAAGCAGACATGGATCCCAACCGAATGTCAACCAGCAGGTTTCGTTGAGAAAATTGTGGTTAAAAAGTAGCCACTTTCCGGATATCAGCTGAGCTTGTGTCGTCCGTACAGCTGCCATCAACACACCCGTGGACGTACTCCTCCGACTATCAGGTAATATTAAACTCACTAAAACACTAGCAACACAATAGAAAGATAAGGGATTTCCCAGAATTATCCTAGTAAATGTGTTTAAAAACATTAGAATTTGTCCCAATGCTATCGCAATTTTTTTTAACTCGTTTTTTTTTTTTTTTTTTGTAGTCCGTCGCTATCAATATCCTCAAACACAAATTTTTCATCCTCGCTCAAACTAATGGGGAAATTGTCGTTTTCTCGGTCCGAATCGCTGTTTTTGTTGGAGGCTCCCATTAAAATCAATGTGAATATGTGAGGAGCCCCCACACTTGCAACGTCATCGTCTGCGACTTCCGGTAAAGGCGAGGCTTTTTCAGGAAGTACCAAAAGTGGCGGACTCTATCGTCGATTTTCTCTACTAAATCCTTTCAGCAAAAAATATGGCAATATCGCGAAATGATCAAGTATGACCCATAGAATGGACCTGCTATTCCCGTTTAAATAAGACAATCTCATTTCAGCAGGCCTTTAAGAAATCTGCTGCCCAAATAATATTCGTCCCTTCCAAGTTACATGAAGTGAACTCACGGGCTGGGCTGGTGTCATTCCAGGGCCATATTTGGCCCACGGGACACCACTTGTCTTAGTGTTTTATTTTTTCCTACCATAGTTCCAATCTGTTATTTTTTTTTATAAGAATGCAACAAAGTAAACTGCCGCTTGATTCCATTGCGTATACGGTAAGCATAAGTAATATCGTTCCCTTGGCAATGACATCTAATGCAGTAACAGCTGACCTAATCAGAACTGTCTGACATCAGACGTGATACACACACGCACACACACTTTAATCCCAACATCTCAGTATAAAAATATTTGACAGATCATGGAATATGGATCGTTAAAGTAAAGCAACCCATAACACTGGGCATCCAACACAAGGCACAAACATTCTGGGGATGTGCCTACAGATGGAGACAACTCTCCATGATCTGCTCCTGATTAAAGAAGCCGTAAACAAACGTGTGAAGTCTGAAAGCGACTTCACTCAGACGGAAAACACAAGCTGCATTGGGGTGAAATGTTTTAAGATAAAGACATAACGGTGAGTCATAGGGAAAGGCTGGCCGTGGCTCTGCTCTCCAACAAGCTCACTGCAAAGCAGGGGAGCGACACAGAGACATTTCTCCTCTGCAGGCCAAGGCCTCTGCTGACAACTTGACATATCGTTGGAAGGCGCAGTACTATGGCTTGTTTTTAAAATCAAATAACAGCTGTGGCTTTTTTAAACCATGATAATTATGATTGATGACTACCACATGTGCATTGTGTTGGCTGGCGCTGTGACGTGCAGATATTTTCAGCGCAAATAAACGGTCGCAAAAGGAAATCAGAACGCGAGCGCTTAAAGATTTTGCAGCCTCCGTGGTATATGCCAGGTTCAAAATTAGAAGAGGTTTCTCTTTTCCATTTAAATGGGCTTCTAGTGTGTAACTATCTGTGTTTTGTGTGTATTTGTCTTCTCATTCAGGTGTTTGGTGAGATGTATGTCACTCATGTTCACTCGCCCTATTGTTTTCCACTGAGCTTACAGATGTGGTGGCTATAGATGCAGGTTAAAATTTCACCACATCATTCATGGAAAAATATTGCTATGTGTCCTGACCAGACATCTAGATCCCTGGATTGATTGTTGTCAAATGTTCTTTGTCACATTGTGTACTTTTACGTGTCCAATAAAGATTTGATTAATTTATGATGGCTCAGATGTCCATCCATCCATCCATCCAACCATCTTCTTCCGCTTATCCGAGGTCGGGTCGCGGGGGCAGCAGTCTAAGCAGGGAAGCCCAGACATCCCTCTCCCCAGCCACTTCGTGTAGCTCTTCCCGGGGGATCCCGAGGCGTTCCCAAGCCAGCTGGGAGACATAGTCTTCCCAACGTGTCTTGGGTCTTCCCCGTGGCATCCTACCGGTTGGACATGCCCTAACCACCTCCATAGGAAGGCGTTCGGGTGGCATCCTGACCAGATGCCCAAACCACCCCATCTAGCCCCTCTCGATGTGGAGGAGCAGCGGCTTTACTTTGAGTTCCTCCCGGATGGCAGAGCTTCTCACCCTATCTCTAAGGGAGAGCCCCGCCACACGGCGGAGGACACTCATTTCGGCCGCTTGTACCCGTGATCTTATCCCTTCGGTCATGACCCAGAGCTCATTACCATAGGTGAGGATGGGAACGTAGACCGACCGGTAAATTGAGATCTTTGCCTTCCGGCTCAGCTCATTCTTCACCACAACGGATCGGTACAACATCCGCATTACTGAAGACGCCGCAGCGATCCGGATGCCTGTCGATCTCACAATCCACTCTTCCCTCATTCGTGAACAAGACTCCTAGGTACTTGAACCCCTCCACAAGGGGCAGGGTCTCCTACCCAACCCGGAGATGGCTTAGGTGTGATTCACTACAATAGGGCCCCACAGTACACTGGATTCCACTTCGTTGAAATACCACAACAGTGGATATTGGTCAGATAAATTATATTTAAGTACTTGCACACAAAGCAACACTGGAGGTGACTATGATGTGCTCATTTTCCGCGCATGCGTACTAGGTCGCGTTGCGCCGGCTGACAGAAGGGGTGAGGGGGTCTTAAACGACCATTGTGTGTGTGTGTGTGTGTGTGTAGACAAGGATATGGTTAGGTGGGATTTACCCTGGATAACCTTAGTGTAAAAGGGGCCTTAGATGCCTGCATGCTGCTTAATGGTTACCAAAATCCTACTCTGCACTGTTAGAAGCGCAGAAAACAGACAAAGTGAGACATCCTTTTTTTTTCAACATGTTGACAATTTCTGCAACTTTTCACAAAGAGATTTGGGGGGAATGTGGTCTTTTCGGACTTATGAATATCGTTCCAATGTTGGATACACGTGTCAATGTCAAAGCGTCAAATCATAAAGTTCATGCATTTTGGTGTGAGATTGCACAAAGTTTCGGATACTTTTGTTCAAGGGGTTTTGCAGTCTGACTACGTCATGATGTCATAGCGAGGTGGATGTTATTTATTTGGAAATTTGTCGGGCTCTCAGCCGGGGAGTTAGGAGCTCCTATCTGAATCGATCTGAGAGTGGGCTAATGTTGTGACCAGGTGAATCTACTGTACATGTCTATGAATGTTCTCATTCATCCTGGTCGTTGTCATCTCAGGGCATTCAATCAAAACAGTTGTTTTTGTCACTATGATAGGGCAAAAATATCCTTGCCCAAGCACACCCTCCTGTTTTTGGAGTACAAACATTTGGGGTTTTGGCACCAGCCTCTGGACGAGATCTGAGCAATCTATGTCTATGAGCACGAACTGATGAAGCCTACTCGGATGAGAGGCGAAACGTCTTCCAAGACGAACCGACCATTCCAGTTGCAATCAACTGAACTACTACACATAATATTTATGAAGTTTGTGCGTGTCTGTGTTTACTAACAAGACATCATCGCGGAGCCGAAACCGAGTTTCTTAACATGGAGATATTCTCAGTACTTTTCTTTTGTCGAGCGCAAAGAAAAGAACATTTTAATTAAAGGGGATCATTATCACAATTTCAGAAGGGTTAAAACAAAAAAAATCAGTTCCCAGTGGCTTATTTTATTTTTCGAAGTTTTTTTAAAAATTTTACCCATCATGGAATATCCTAAAAAAAGGCTTTAAAGTGCCTGATTTTCGCTATCTTTAAAACCATCGTCCATTTTCCTGTGACGTCATTTAGTGATGCCAACATGGCGGATAGGACAGCAAGATATAGCGACATTAGCTCGGATTCAGGCTCGGATTTCAGCGGCTTAAGCGATTCAACAGATTACGCATGTATTGAAAT